>NW_007377571.1:0-115412 GCF_000475195.1 Diaphorina citri | reverse complement strand
AAAATAGGACTTCAAACAAGAGCCTTACCGACCCGAAGAGGATAGGACAGAAGGAACAGGGAGACAGGAAGCGAAAAGCTCTGCTATTCCGGGATCGTCGATGTTCAAAGCAGATAGTTTTGGAGAACTTTTTTTTTTTTTGCATTTTTTTCAAACGCTGAAACTGAATGAAACTGATGTTGATGAGGCAAGTAAGGCCCACTATTAGAAAGGTCTCTTAATCTTCGACACTCATACCAACTCCACCACACTTACTTTGGAAAGGCAGTTCCTAAGTCTCAGACTATACGACCGTCGATATCTGCTCCGCGAAAAGACCGCCTCTTTTTGTGTATTTTACTTCGCAGGCATCCGGTACGGTAAGCTCTAAAACTTTAATCACCGAGTTTCATGGGCTTTTAACTGAGTTTTAATGGGAACTGGATGGGATATTAACAATCTTTACAAGAAAATGTTCGATATTAATCGTTTGTGTTTCCTTCTTTCTTAACGGATTTCTGGTCAGCGGATAATTTCTAACAACTGGAGGTTCATAGCGTTTTCTGTATATTACACTCGGTTATTACAGTTATGTATTTCTACAGATTATATTTATCTTCGTGTTTATGAATAATGACTTATTAGGCGGTATCTTACCACAAAGAAGTCTGCGAGAGGGGTAGTAGTGGAGTATGGCTTCAATTAGAGAAGAAGGACGGTCTGGTGAACACTTAGAAGGGAGTCTGAGATCGACAACGACAGAGTCGCGGGAAAAGGTGAGGGAGTTGAAGGATGTCAATCTGAGCCTTGTAACGTCGTCGCAAAGCAGCGGTGTTCTGACAGCGGTATATTAGTGACGAGGTGGCGACCCCACCTTTCTCTGGGGCCCTTGTTGATATTCAAGACTAACAAAAGGGCTCTTATTCGTGGAGAATAACTGCCTATGTTGTCCGTTTAGGACTGACCTGCGAAATTTAGGGCAACCTAACTCTAGGGCTAAAAAGCTAAGACCATGAAGATTCTTCTGGCCACGTAGTAGTATGCGTCCATCGGAACAAAAGATTGTCGTGTATTCCAGATGTGTCGTAGACTTGTCGTATGTGGTCAAGATGCCGTAAGAAATATGGGATGTATGTAATAACGTTGAATGGACTGGAGGTGTTAACACAGATTCGTGTCGGCGTGGCATACTGATCTACGGGGCATCTTGCACCATAGACAAGTTACAATCTTGTAACAATCTTTTTTGCGCGAGTGAATAATATACTAGAGAAATCTTCATTGTTGACCTTTTTTACCCTAGAGTTAGGTCCTAAATTGAGTACAGTCTAAACACAAATAGAGTTATTTTTAGATAAAGAGCCCCTTTTTATTTGAATATACAAGGCGCAAGGAAAGGGTGGGGGTCTCACTAGTATATATACCCGCTGTTCAAACCACCTAGGTTTTGCAACGGTATCGAAGGCTCGATTAAGTGCTTGCAGACTTCTCCAAGCGGCCTTTTCCCGACGCTCTGTCGTTGTCGATTCTCAGACTCCTTCTAAGGTTACCAACCGTCTTCTTTCTAAATTGAACGCATTCCACTCCCTTCCACTTCTTGTGTAGGTAGATCCCGCTAATAGATCATTATTATAAATTAAAATAAATATAATCTGTAGAAATGACATAACCTTGTTAATATACCGAGTTGTAGATATACCACACCTATGACCTCAGTTCGTTAAATTATCGCTGCAGGAATCCGTTTAAAGAAAGAAGGAAAACAAACATTAATATCAACAATTTTCTTTAAAATTAACTATCCCATCCGTTCCCATTAAAAACTCAGTTAAAAGCCCATAAAAAGAGACTTCCGGTGTTAAGAGTTTTGAGAGCTTCACGTACGTTGCTGGAAGTAAAATACACAGAAAGAGGTGGTCTTTTTCGCGGAGAGTATCGCACGGTCGTATAGCGTCTGAGACTTGGACCTGCCCTTTCCAAGTAGTGTGGTGGAGTTGTATGAGTGTCGAGATTAAGAGACCTTTTCTAGATAGTGGGTCCTACTTGCTCATCAACATCAGTTTCATCAGGGTGTTCAGCGTTTGAAAAAAAAAAGTTCTCCAAACTATCTGCTTTGGACCATTGACGATCCCGAATAGCAGGACTTTCGCTCTCTCTGCCTTCGGGTCCTATCCCTCTTTGTCGGTAAGGCTCTTGTTTGGTAAGTCCTATTTTAGGAGGGCCCGCCCTAGCTTGGGCGCCGGAATTCGCGAATGTTCCGTCTGCGCGATGGTTGGTCGATTGATCCGACCGTTTGAAAGAATAACGAGGGAGGGAAGAGTTCAAAAGGAGTAATAGAGCAGTAGGAGTTATCCCACCCACCCAAAGAGAGAAATTTTTTCAGGGTTTTTAGCGTCGTCTTTTTCTTCCGTCCTAACCCTCTTTCGGTGTAGGCAAGGATCTTCCTGCAAATACGAGGCAACTTCCTATTTCAAGTGGGGTCTCTTAGCTCGTGCGACTGTTCCGTCCGCGCAATGTAGGTTCGATTGTCGCGACCGTATCATTATATGAGCTAAATACTCCCGCTTCGTAGTGATGTAAAACGGACGATTGTGAAACAACCTGGTTGACTCTTACAACTTTTAATCAAAACCGCTTTGTCGTGTCCGTTATTCAGTCTTCATTAGGGAGTGATAATAGAGACTATAACAAAAGTCTTTACCTCGGTGGGGGTGTCGACTGGACCTTCTTGCTTACTAACTTTCACATGCTTACACTGGTGATTGGCGCACCAGTTCGTTAGTAGCCGTGAAGAGTTGCATTCAAACGTAGGAGTCGGCGAAGAGAAGACGGACAGTGCAAAAAAGAGCGTGACACGAGGAGCGGACCATCCGTCCCGCAACCCAAGTTAGGGTGCGGGAGGAGTATATTAAACTCTTTAAACGGGTGTTTTACGTATTCGCCGGATGACGACCTCATTGTCCTAAAAGGGTCAGGAGTACAGTCGTATATTGTATCGGTGATAATAATAAGGGTAGAACCGACCGCCAAAAAGTAGGAGGCACGGGAAAATAGTTATTTTCAACGAGGAAGGGAAGGAGTTCAGAAGGAATATAGAGGAATATAGAGAGGTAGAGTCGAGAAAGGGAAATAGACGTAATGAACTTTTTTTTAAATTTTGTCCCCGTGTCAGATAAAAGTTGTATAGTAGAGTAATTAAAAGTTATATAGGGTACGACAAATGTCCACGAGTCGTTTTCAAAGGGAATGGCTCGTAATAGGATCCTGAGCACTTCTCCCATCCGCATGTCTTGAGTCCTAGACAACTGGCGTCCACCACCTATTAGATCACACACTACAAGGGAGGTAGGCGAGTGTTCCTCATTTAGGTAAACGTAATTATCTAAATTCCTCCATTGTAGTTTAAAAATAATTATCTAAAAAGTTAGTCTAGGTTGCGGGTCGGAAACAGATCGAACCAAGCATCCACGGCAGCACGGACATTCGCGATCCGAGCTTTAACTCAAGGATGTCCTCTTCTGTCGGCAAAAGCCTTGCCGACAGAAGAGGACAGACAAAAAGGAAGGAGAAGCTAAGCCTGCCTATCTGGAATCGTCAACTGTCAGAAGTATTTTATTACTGACTTATATTATTATTATCTAGGTAGTTCTGCAAAGTTTTGCAATCGTTATGCTTTGTGGTCAAAGAGATTTATTTACCTTTTTGTGTTCTCTAGTGCTCATGTGGTATTTGACATATTTAGCTATCAACTTGAACTTTAATGTGTATTATGGCTCCCCACGAGCGATGTGTGGTAAAGAGGGGAGAGAACGTATTATGCGACTCGGAGTGGACATGATGCTACTACCATTGGTAACATCATTGAGGTAAGTGGAGATGGCGCGACAATAAAAAGAATAGCTACGTCGCTCCTTCCTGAGAGAAGGTATAGTTGCTAAATGGGGGCAAAAGACTGTTTTAATGTGTCACACTTAAATGTACAAGATGCTATCCAGGGTTCATAAAAGACAAATCTAACACAGGCCTGTTTTTAACCCCAATGAAATCTCTTACGAGACTTCTTTAGCGAACACTTGTAACTAGCAAAGAGCAATTGGTGAAAAAAGAAGAGCGCCGTCCCGGGCGGGAATCGAACCCGCGGCCTAGCGCTTACAAGGCAGACGCGCTACCAACCAAGCTAACTAGGCTGGCAAAACTTTTCTTATTGCTCCCTCCCTTCTCAAGTTTTCCTCATATCTCTTCATCTCAATAGGGTGGGTGGGTTTCTCTCTTTAAAAAAGTCCCAAAATCGCAGCAAAAAAGAAGGCAGGATGGGAGAAAGCCAGTCGTTCCTAGAAGGAACGTTATCTGTTAAGGATAAAGTTCACCCCGGGAAGAAATCGAGCACGCTGACAAGGCAGGCGCGTTACCATCCAAGCTAACAGGCTGGCAATAGTAATAGTACTGACTTAGTGGAGGGCGAAGCATCACTATTTTGCTGCTAACACTTTGTTGGCTAATAGAATGTTGAAAATAGTTTTGGCGAAACCAGACAGGCAATAAGTAGAAGTAATTCTCACTATTATTCTGATATTGTTTCAGAAAATGGAGCCAACCCCCACAGCTGACCTGGATAGAACGAATGACAAAGTGTATGAGTGTACCACTACCGTGGTCAAAGCAATCATGGCACTTTCTCAAAGTAAGTTTCATCCTCAGCCCCTTCTTTTTTCTCGATAGTGTAGTGTCCAAGACGCTCCTCGCCTGGTAGGAGGGCGTGGGTTCAGTCCCAGCCGAGATATGGGCTTTTATCCTCAATATAATTTGAGAATTTGACCACAATAATAGTAATGGCCTACTGCTGGAGTAAAGGGATTTTTCAGCCCTATGTGAGCAGTATAAATAAGCACTATTATTATTCCCATTTTTGGGCTGGCGTTTTTCATCCTCCGTGCCCTTTTATCAATAAAATTGCTCCTTCCCTTCTCAAGTCTTCCTTATATCTCTCCATCTCAGCTCTGGTTTCCTCTTTCCCTTTATCTGCATTACTTGAAAAAAAAATCTAAATTCCCTTGAGAGATAAGCTACTAATTTTTCGGCAAAGTCACAAATACTATTGGAAGAACTACACTTGCTCTTTTCTTCACAATTCCGAGATCCTTTACAATTTAGTGGTGATTTTGTTCAAGTGTATGGTTAAAGGCTCATTGTTTTTTGTTCATTGTGTGCTTATTCATTTCTTGTTGTGTTTGTGTGTGTGTGTTTTTTTTTTTTGTATTTATTAAAGCGTGTTGTGTTAATGTTTCTATTGTCTCCCTGTCTGCAGTGTCCAGTGGTTCCGATGACCCCCCTCCTCCACCTAAACCATCCCGCTTCCCGGGAGTTATCAGCGGAAATGAAATGTCCACGTCCAGCATCCCACAGACCTACATCGTAGCGCAGAACCCCGAGGTCCTTGTCCATCTGTTACGTGAGAATGAGAGCCGAGGTGTCAACCCTTCTGTGTACAACACACCAGCCTCAGCGTTCAACACACTAGCGGTAGATTTCCACAAGATTTCTTCTAATTCCTCTGATCCTAAATCTGATCCTCCTTCCTTCGATAACAATCTCGAGCCGTCGGTGTCGAGTAAACTAACCGCTAACAAGTCCTTACCTCGCAATTTCGGTGGTGGTTCTCTTTCCAAGTTTTCCCAGGCGGGTGTCAAGTTCCTCGACGCTTCCTTGGTTAGTGTGCTTTCAGGATCGTCCCGTGATGTGACCAGGAGACGCTCCTCTACTCCAAGTCTGAAGGAAGGTGACGCGGTCCCAGACAAGGTTTGCGTTCCTGTCCCCCTTCTCTCTATGTCGTGCATGTTGTGTTGTATTCGATTATGTGGAATAAAAGTCAGTCAAACATGCCTGAACCAATGAGATTGTAAGATTTCGCTGTGTTTACGTCCAAAGCGGAATCTTTTTTTTTTCTTCTTCTTCTTCTTCTTCTTCTTCTTCTTCTTCTTTTTTAAGGCTTTAATGGCAGGTGGAAGAGCTCACACTGTGAGCTCTTCCACCCAACATTGGTTGAGCCATGTTTGAATCTCATTGGTTCAGCCATGTTTGACTGACTTTTATTTCACATAATCAAATACAACTTTGTGTTGTATGCCCCCCTCACTCTCACCTTATAGTTTGCCTAATCCCCCTGCATGGCTTTGTCACTAACTTCACTCCCACTATTCTTCTCTAGCTCCTGTTCCCACAGTGTATGGTGCCCTTAAAAGTAACCATTATTGGTTAGGTTTATATTAGACATCCTATGTATTGTTACTAACCGAGCTCCAGAGGTAAGTATTCCAGGATTAAATTCAGTCGGGTATTCTGCAATTTCATGTATCCCACCCCTAGTAGCCCTCAGGCATTATTTGTGCTGTTGATAGTCTGTTCTAATTCAAAGGCTATAATTGAACTATTTGTTGTTAGAGTAGCAAATTGTACCCCTTACTCTGACAGCCTTTTCTCAATGGTATGAAAATATTTCTAAACCTTTTGTTTTACCTATTGAAAGCTGATGTTGTTCTCAATACTGTCTTTGGTTGTATAATTACTTAAATTGGTATATGTTTTTCAGATAACTTAACAATTATGTATCCGAAAAGCATATAACGGTAAGAAACAATGCCTTTAAAGTAACGCTAGACGCTGGTTTTCCCCTTCTAACATAATAAAGGAGAAATGAAACAATAGAAGCACAAATGCTCACTAAACATCAATAAGTCGAACTTTCTCAATTCATGAAGACTTCTTTGAGGGCACCCTACACTAAAATACTTTCTATTGCTTTTCAATAATCAGTTCCTACTTGGCACCTTGTATCTTGAATGCACCTGAATATTTTATTAGTAGACTTTATTTAGGTTCTAGTTTACCAATCATTTACGGAATAGTTCTGTTTATATCAGTATTGCCTACCCACGATAGATTTACGAGGACGTAGGTGTGATAGAGTAAAAAGAAAAATGACTTTATATCAAGGATTGTTAGGGCTATTAAAATTTGTTGGTTTTCTTTCAGATTTAATTATATCCCCTGTAACGTAGAAATCGCTGTAAGTAGAGTAATAATTAGATTATTAGGTACTCTTTCTCATTTTCAATCGCTTATCTAGCGCTAGTTCAAGGTTCTTCCCTATTCTCATTTCGAAACTTGGGTCTATAGTCTCATGTTGAAAGGCACTTCTGTGCAGGCGCAGATGGAATGTCCTAAAATGGAGAAGCAGTTAACATGACACTGTAGTCCCGGGGTTTAAATCTACTTGTAGTTATTTCGTACCGTTGCGTTGTCTTACATTGTAGTTAAAAATTGGTCTTCTTCTTATGCCTTTCTAATAGTTATAGTTTGGCTCTTTTAAACAATTTTCCATCATAGGTTAACCTTTATGTTTTATGTGAACTTACTCATATTCTTCTCAGAATCTTATTTGGTCTATCACTATAGGCTTAGGGAGTTAGGGCTAATCAGTATATCTTCCCAGGTACTCGGCTTTAAATCAGTTCTATTGAGAGTACCTATCTACGTATAGAAACCATTTTATTTCACTGGTAATGTTTGTGTGTGCACTGGAAATGCTCAAATCACCCCGAATTAACAGTCAATTTTCACTTGTTTAAAGTATGGTATTTCAATCAAAACAATCCTCAATCGAATTGTCAGACAAAAGATCCCCTTTTTAAATATATCTTTAAACTGGCCAAAAGTGCACAGTCAATTTTCACTTGTTTAAATAAATATTTGAATTGAGGATTATTTTGTATGGTATTTCAATCAAAACAATCCTCAATCGAATTGTCAGACAAAAGATCCCCTTTTTAAATATATCTTTAAACTGGCCAAAAGTGGTATCTTTGGCAAGGGGAATTCAGGCTGGTATAATCCCTAGTCCCCCAGCTAAACTAAGTTGGTCTACTTCCTCTTTAATGTCCCCTAGCCAGACAAGTTTAACGTCCCCCAGCCAGTTTATGCTCAACAGAATTGTAATTCCTTCCTTTTTTTCAGGCAAATGCTGTCGGCAGCTCACGTGTTAGCCATGGATGCCAAAACCCTCTTTAATGTCCCCTAGCCAGACAAGTTTAACGTCCCCCAACCAGTTTATGCTCAACAGAATTGTAATTCCTTCCTTTTTTTCAGGCAAATGCTGTCGGCAGCTCACGTGTTAGCCATGGATGCCAAAAGCCAAAAGTGACTGTGAAACCTTGTTCGTTTTTATGTTTGACATTTAAGTTTTCCCATGTCAAAGGTCAACAAGTTGAATCTGTCGAAGGACTTCAATCGACAAATAGCACCAAGTCTTGCATCATAGCACCATTTTGTTTAAGGTTCGCAGAAACGGCACTGTATGATATTGTAAAGACACCGTCTGATCGTATTTGAAATGTATGAAATACAAAAAAGACCTCAAATTGTTGTCTGATTAATGATTGGATCTGTCAAAGGACTTAATGAACCAATAGCATCAAGTCTTGCATCATAGCACCATTTTGTTTGAGGTTCTCAGAAACTGCACTGTATGATATTGTAAAGACACCGTCTGATCGTATTTGAAATGTATGAAATACAAAAAAGACCTCAAATTGTTGTCTGATTAATGAATTATCTAGGTATAAGAATGCCCGTAGAACTGCGTATCTGTTCAATGTTAGACTATTGTATTAGAAAAAAGGCTACTTATTATATGATCTCTTAGAAGTACAATGAAAAATGGGATCTCAATCCAAGGATTTAAACTCGGTCAATTTGTGTTTATCTCAATAAAAATCTACTTCTCGGGGGAAAAAAACTTATATTGTTCCGGTTCTTTCCCACCCCCAGAGTGAATCAGTATTATATGGCGACAGTTTGGTGGCCAAAACGGGTGCCATAGCCACAATGAACAAAAAACAATGAGCCTTTAACCATACACTTGAACAAAATCACCATTAAATTGTAAAGGATCTCGGAATTGTGAAGAAAAAACTACATCAAAATTCCCCATTTCCCTTAAACAATCAAAGACAAGGGTACTTCAACGCAAACATTGCTCAAACTTACCCCAAGAGTGAATCCTCCTGTTCTCTCTTTTCATTGTTTCCTTCAGTTGATGTTGTTCTTCCAATAGTATTTCTCTGCAAAGAGAAGCGAATAATCAAAAACTTTTTCTCATCTTCTTCTTTCTTCGCCTTTTCCTGTGTTTAGACGAGTCGGTGTTTTTCGTCAGCCCTCAATCCGCTCTCGGGTGATCGCTTTTGGGCTGACATTTAGTTTTGGCTACAAAATTTTACGAGTGGATGCCCTTCGCACTCAACCTTTGCTTATTCTTTAGCAAGGGAAATTTCAGGCTGGTATGCTCCCTGTTTAAAGAGTCCCAGCCAGACCATGCTGGTCTACTCCCTGTTTAAGGTACCCCAGCCAGACCCATAATCATAAACTGTGACTTACTTGAGCACTTGCTTGATCTGTTTGAAGGTCGGCCGTTTGGACGGCTCATAGGACCAGCACTGGGACATTAAACTATACAACCTAGGTGGGCAGTTGGGTGGCAGAGCGAGCCGTTCCCCGTTGTCCAGTTTGGCCGTCACTTCGCTGTTCTTGACGCCCTGGAACGGCTTTACACCGAGCATGAGGATTTCCCACATGCAAACACCTGGAACAATGATAAAATTTCATATTATTATTGGCAGCAACCTCCGTGCCCGAGTAGGTATCACACTAGGCTTGTACTCCGGAGGTCCCGGGTTCGATTTCCGGCGGGGTCATTTTTTTTTTCGGCCCTGTGCTAGGATTTCGGGGTGCACTCAGCCTCGTGAGGACAATCGAGTAGCCACTTTAATCGAGTAGCGAACAGTGGCGGGGGAATTGCCAGAGTAAAAAGAAAAATTATAGATATGTCAGAAATAGTAAAGGAGGCTTTTAGTAATGCTGTGATATCCACTATTCGAACAGTAGTGTATACAAAACACTGCCATTACTTTCGCACTTTACCGTAAAAATACATTTCTCATAATTATGTGTTCAACTTACCAAACATCCATACGTCACTCGCAATGGTGAAGCGTCGAAAGTTGATCGACTCAGGTGACATCCATTTGATAGGAAGTTTGCCTTTTGAGGCCTTATAGTAACTTTGGTCTTGGACCCATCTGGATAATCCAAAATCGGCTAATTTAACACAAGTATGTGTAGAGACTAGAACGTTGCGGGCTGCGATATCTCTGTGAAGGGAGAAAAATTGGTAGCGCGTCTGCCTTGTAAGCGCTAGGCCGTGGGTTCGATTCCCGCCCGGGACGGATTTTATCCTGATGTTTGTTCTCGGAATGGCTGGCTTTCTCCTATCCTGTCTTCCTTCTCCCTTCGCTTTCGAGACGATAAGCCCTAGCAGTTACAGTTTCGTCTATCAAACCTCTTGAAAAAAAAAAAAAAAAAAAAAAAAAAAAATTTCCCATCTCTGTGATGGGAGAAAATGAAGCAAAGGTTATAAACAAGTCTCTAAACACTGAAGAGATTAGTCTATAAACAATCAGAGCTGAAGACAGCTGAGATAGCAACTTGCATGAACCAGTTCCCAATGAATCACTGAAGTTAAGCAACGTTCTGCGTGGTTTGTTAGTATCTGGATGGGTGACCATCTGGACAATCGCGTGCTGCTGGCTTTTCCCAGCTTCACTCAAATCCATCTCGGGCGGGAATCAAACCCGCGACCTAGCGCTTCCAAAGCAGACATGGTACCCTCCAAACTAACTTTTTTTTCTTTTTCTCAAAGGAAGATATGAAAATAATCCGGGGTGATAGATCTTTCCAGAGAATTAGAGCTGTGAGTATGTTGAGGTGGTGTGAATGAACCTTTCCCGTCCAAGGATTCAGAGTCTGATATGCTGGCAGCTATAGAGAGGCGCTTTTTCTGCGGAGAAAACACATAAAATGAAGGTCGTTAGCATGCCATTCGAGATTTTGAAATTAGTGGCTCAAAGTGCCCGAAAATTGACTCAAAATTACCCTTGCCTACCCTATAATTTAAAATTTCTTTTAACAACTATAATTACAAACAAAAGGAAGAAAGAATTGCCTAAGACAGTCGCTATTAAATTGTTGACTCCAAGTATCCAAAAAACATATAATGTTGAGCAATAATGTCAATACATAAGATGTCTAATATAAATAAAATAAATATTATTACCAATAATCGCCATAGATAGATGTTTCTTCAATCCCTCGGGATACCTTCCTTTACACTTACCAAGTTAATCTCTTCTTCTGCCAACCACTTGGAATCTTCCTCAGACTCTAGCTGTTGCTGTCTCAGCCGCCTTTCCAACTCTTCAACTTCTACATTAGACTCGGAAGCTATGGCACCCGTTTTGGCCACCAAACTGTCGCCATATAATACTGATTCACTCTGGGGGTGGGAAAGAACCGGAACAATATAAGTTTATTTTTCCCCGAGAAATAGATTTTTATTGAGATAAACACAAATTGACTGAGTTTAAATCCTTGGATTGAGATCCCATTTTTCATTGTACTTCTAAGAGATCATATAATAAGTAGCCTTTTTTCTAATACAATAGTCAGGGAGAAAATGAAACAAAGATTAGTCTATAAACAATCAGAGCTGAAGACAGCTGAGATAGCACCTTGAATGAACCAGTTCCCAATGAATCACTGAAGTTAGGCAACGTTCTGCGTGGTTAGCATCTATCTGGATGGGTGACCATCTGGGCAATCGCGGCTTTTCCCAGCTTCACTCAAATCCATCTCGGGCGGGAATCAAACCCGCGACCTAGCGCTTCCAAAGCAGACATGGTACCCTCCAAACTAACTTTTTTTTTCTTTTTCTCAAAGGAAGATATGAAAATAAAGTCTTGGTACTGCATTGCATTAGTTCCGAGACAGTCTTTCTCTTTTCTTATATTTTATAGTTAACTAACCTGGCACAAAAACACTTACCTATGTACAAACTTCTTTGACTCAAGATAAGACAGCGCCGTAGACAATTGATAGGAATACGTAAGTAAAGTGGCTAGATCTAAACGAGACTTGTTGTTTTGCAAGTAGGATCTAAGTTCGCCTAGCTTAGCGAGCTCCATTACAATCCAAATGGGTCTCTCCGTACAGATCCCAATCAGCTTGATGATGTGAGGATGATCAAATTGCTTCATACTACCTGCAAAACAAACAATTCAATTTGGATCGTTAATGGTCAGCTCCCATGGTGTAGTGGTCACTGTGCTCGCCTTGCACGCGGGAGACCCGGGTTCGATTCCCCGTGGGGGCGAAAATTTGTATCATGCAATTGATTTCGTGACTGGCTCTTGCGGGGCCCAATCAGCTTTGTGAGGAAAATGAGTAGCTATGTATAATATAAATGCACATAGCGACCGGTGCAGCATGGTAGGCAAACATTGGGTGCTGAATTATTGAGATATTTAGAAAATCCTACAATGTCGCAGTGAGCACCAAAAGTTGCGATATAATAACAAAAAGAAGCAGCATTTATTGATATTCTATTCATTTAAAAAATAGAAAGTAAACATAAAATAAAAACTTACAAGCTTCGTCCAAAAACTTTTCGGCCGTCTCTGGATCCGTGTCTCCCTTGCACGTTTTGACGGCCACATTTATCACAGACTTGTCGGGTCGCGGGCGGAAGACGCCCCTATGAACGTCTCCAAACTGACCGTCCCCGATTTTCTCTCCCAGCTCGATTTGACTACGATTGAGCTCGTAATTTCGATCTGGAAATAAATATAGAATAATAAAAGAGTCAGTCTTTTTCTTCGCCTTTTCCCGTGTTGTTCAGACGGGATCGGCGTTTTTCGTCAGCCTCTCAATCAGTCCTACTAGGGTGATTGCTTTGGGTTTACATTTGGTTTTGACTACAAATTTTACGAGTGGATGCCCTTCGCACTCAACCTTTGCTAATTCTTTAGCAAGGGAAATTTCAGGGCGGTATCCTCCGTTTTAAGCCCGCAGCCAGACTAAGCTGGTCTACTACCTGTGTAAATCCAGTCCTATAGGGCTGTCCGCCCCTACAACTAAGCCTCAAAGTGGGTTTTTTGTGTACGAACAATGTGATACTCACTAGCAGGTGTAGAGTAATCTCCCTCTTCATCGACAATCTCAGAATAATCCTCCGACAGAAGACGTAGATTTAAACCCCGGGACTACAGTGTCATGTTAACTGCTTCTCCATTTTAGGACATTCCATCTGCGCCTGCACAGAAGTGCCTTTCAACATGAGACTATAGACCCAAGTTTCGAAATGAGAATAAGTTAACCTATGATGGAAATTGTTTAAAAGAGCCAACTATAACTATTAGAAAGGCATAAGAAGAAGACCAATTTTTAACTACAATGTAAGACAACGCAACGGTACGAAATAACTACAATTAGATTTAAACCCCGGGACTACAGTGTCATGTTAACCGCTTCTCCATTTTAGGACATTCCATCTGCGCCTGCGCAGAAGTGCCTTTCAACATGAGACTATAGACCCAAGTTTCGAAATGAGAATAGGGAAGAACCTTGAACTAGCGCTAGATAAGCGATTGAAAATGAGAAAGAGTACCTAATAATCTAATTATTACTCTACTTACAGCGATTTCTACGTTACAGGGGATATAATTAAATCTGAAAGAAAACCAACAAATTTTAATAGCCCTAACAATCCTTGATATAAAGTCATTTTTCTTTTTACTCTATCACACCTACGTCCTCGTAAATCTATCGTGGGTAGGCAATACTGATATAAACAGAACTATTCCGTAAATGATTGGTAAACTAGAACCTAAATAAAGTCTACTAATAAAATATTCAGGTGCAGATGCCAAAAATCTGCTGGATGTCGTGGACTCAGTGCGCATGCGTCATCCAGTTCTACTTAGCTCTCACCTCAATCCTGTAAATCCTTCCCTCAGCTCTCACCCTGTAAATCCTTCTCTTACCTCTCACCCTGTCAATCCCTCTCTTACCTCTCATCTTAACCCTGTAAATCCCTCACTCAGCTCTATGAACCCTATAAATCCCTCTATGAACCCCCCTAGTATAAACCCTATGAATGATCAAGAGGAAGACCCCCCTCCCCCCGCCCCAGAGTCAAGTAGGGGTGGGGGACCCTAGTATAAACCCTATGAATGATCAAGAGGAAGACCCCCCTCCCCCCGCCCCAGAGTCAAGTAGGGGTGGGGGAGGGGTTCTTACACCGTCTTGTATATAGGCAACTAAAGCCAGGAGCCATAAAGTGAGTTTAAACTCGTTTCAAGTCTAACTCTCGGATTAAGCAATTTTTTTTACTTTCCTTATCCTATAGGAAAGAAAGTAATGTAATCGGGTCAAATTTTCGATGGTCAGTTTTTAGTGCCAAAACACGTTTTAAGGTCCCTAGAGCCTAACTGTCCTTCTGTCTGTCTGTAAACAAAATATCTCAAGAACGGTAAGAGCTAGAGACTTGAAATTTGATATGCAACTGTCAAATGTGACAAGGATGCGACACGAAACTTTTGGTTAAGCAACGCTTGGCGGCATTTCGGCCGCTTTTTGGCGGTTTTCGGTGTAATTCAATAATATCTCGGGAACGGTATGAGCTTAATAAAATATTCAGGTGCATTCAAGATACAAGGTGCCAAGTAGGAACTGATTATTGAAAAGCAATAGAAAGTATTTTAGTGTAGGGTGCCCTCAAAGAAGTCTTCATGAATTGAGAAAGTTCGACTTATTGATGTTTAGTGAGCATTTGTGCTTCTATTGTTTCATTTCTCCTTTATTATGTTAGAAGGGGAAAACCAGCGTCTAGCGTTACTTTAAAGGCATTGTTTCTTACCGTTATATGCTTTTCGGATACATAATTGTTAAGTTATCTGAAAAACAGATAACGGTAAGCAATCATGTCAATACATAGGATGTCTAATATAAACCTAACCAATAATGGTTACTTTTAAGGGCACCATACACTGTGGGCTCAGGTGCGTTCTAAGATACAAGGTGCCAAGTAGGAACTGATTATTGAAAAGCAATAGAAAGTATTTTAGTGTAGGGTGCCCTCAAAGTAGTCTTCATGAATTGAGAAAGTTCGACTTGTTGATGTTTAGTGAGCATTTGTGCTTCTATTGTTTCATTTCTCCTTTATTATGTTAGAAGGGGAAAACCAGCGTCTAGCGTTACTTTAAAGGCAATGTTTCTTACCGTTATATGCTTTTCGGATACATAATTGTTAAGTTATCTGAAAAAACATATAACGGTAAGCAATCATGTCAATACATAGGATATCTAATATAAACCTAACCAATAATGGTTACTTTTAAGGGCACCATACACTGTGGGAACAGGAGCTAGAGAAGAATATTGGGAGTGAAGTTAGTGACAAAGCCATGCAGGGGGGATTAGGCAAACTATAAGGTGAGAGTGAGGGGGGGCATACAACACAAAGTTGTATTCGATTAAGTGAAATAAAAGTCAGTCAAACATGGCTGAACCAATGAGATTCAAACATGGCTCAACCAATGTTGGGTGGAAGAGCTCACCGGGTGAGGACAGAAGACTACCCCCATTGTGATCATCCCCTTGTGATTGTTTTCTAGAACCTGAAGAGAATGAAATAGAAAATAATTATAATTCACTATAAATTCCTGCTTATAATTCAATAAAAGAAAGAAGAAAACTACAACATTAAATCAAACGTATTTCCTAAGCACTGAGTATTTTTTTGTCTTCTTCTTCTTCTTCTTCTTCTAATAATAATTTTATTTCTTTATTTTTTTAGTGGATTTTCCTCGACAGAACACCTTCTGCTTTTCGATAGAACTCCTGCTTTCGAAAGAGAGAGGGGAGAAGGGGACTTGCTAAAAAAACAGCATTTCTTCTGAGGCTATGTTGGGATTTCATACAAAAGACAGGGAAAAAATTTAATTATGTATCAAAGCTACGGACCTTGTTAGAGCTTAGAAAATTTCGCGATTTACCCTGTTCAGACTGCTGAGGTAAAGGAACTTTTCAGTCCAATTCAAGCAGGATAAACAGACCACACGAGTCTAATGTAGCAGTTGTTTCATTGCTACTAAATAAAAATGGCGGTGAAACACTCATCTTATTATTATTTTTTAAGAAGTTAGTTTCTATTCGACTAGTATTTTTCTTCAAATTGATGGAGGACTCCGTAACATTGTGAATTATTTCTCTCACCTTTTTTGCTCCACAAGCTCTTAGCGTCATTGTTGTGCAGACGGCAGTAGCCATTGACTAAGTGGGCCAGGCTCTGGGCTTCACTCACGGAGGGGCAAGTTATAATGAGTACCTCGGGAGTACCCGCCACTCTGAGTTGCAACAGGGCCTTCTCCGTGCCATCCGGCTTCGTGAAAATGGTTTGGATGGACTCGATTTTGGAGAAGTCGGCTATTTTCAAAGGCTGAGAAGAGAAACAGAGGTATTTGCCATTAAAAATAAAGCCAATTTAAGTAATTATACAACCAAAGACAGTATTGAGAACAACATCAGCTTTCAATAGGTAAAACAAAAGGTTTAGAAATATTTTCATATCATTGAGAAAAGGCTGTCAGAGTAAGGGGTACAATTTGCTACTCAACCAACAAATAATTCAATTATAGCCTTTGAACTAGAACAGACTATGAACAGCACAAATAATGTCTGAGGGCTACTAGGGGTGGGATACATGAAATTGCAGAATACCCGACTGAATTTAACTCTGGAATACTTACCTCTGGAGCTCGGTTAGTGACGTAGGATATCCCAACATCAGGACCAATCACTAGATCTACAGGAATCGACCATCCTGACTGAAACAAACAAAAAGAATTCCATTAGTCACCAAAGTTTCATAACTTTCCGAGGGAATAAGTTGTGTTGAGGCAGGTACTTCTGAATCATACATGGTATTTGAGTTTATAAGGCTAATTCCTTTAGGATGATTCAATACTTTTCATACACAGCCAAAAACTTCAGTTAACTCAACACGATGAGAATTTTTAAAGACCTGAATCTAACTCTCTCTCTCCAGCATGGTTCTGTGGTTCTGAACTCTTTCCCCCGAAATTTAAATAAGTTTTATAGAAAGTAATTATTGAATAGGACCTAATCTTGAGAAGGGAATATTCGTATATCCAAAGCGAAATAAAAATACCGTGAAACAAGAATAGGAAGTATTTGCCTAACAAAACATCTTATTAATTAAAATTCGGTTCACACATAGGAATAAAGCACAAACCAAACATACTTGTGGGCATAAAGAATGAAAATTAACAAAACATATCAGTCATAATTAAAACTAACTGAGATTCTTTACTTTTCTGAAACAAAATTTTCGACGAATATAAACAGTTCCCACAATCTTATTGCGTGAGAAAATATGAGATTTTTGGTTGAAAGACTTGAGGTATGATGAGTGGATGCACCACCTCGGAAATATACATTTAAATCCACTAGGAAACTCTCCATATTAAGCAATAATATAATCTTCTAGTTTACTGATCTAACAAAGTTGTTTTACCATTCATTTAGTCACTAAACTCAAGTGAATTTATTTGTTTAGATAAATGACATCAATTTTGAAATTTCTTAAAACGATACAATGTTTTAAATATAACCTACTCTTTTCATTAACAAGAACGAAAGTAGAGGACAAAGCAGTATGCAAATATTCTGACGTCTGATGAAGTCAAGAGTTTAATAGTTTTGAATTATTTATTTCTACTTGATTGCTATGTTTCGGAAGTCCGTCTTTCCTCTTACACTCGAAGGAAAAAACTTGATTCAAGTAGAGTACATTATTTTTAGAAGAAGTAAATAATAATAAAACAAAATAGCCGGGATGGTTATTAAACTTGTCATTACATGAAAAATTATTCTGTTCCAAATAAATAAGGCCTTGTTGAGACTGGGGGTGTAAAGCTACTTTCCAGTCTCATTCTGGGAGTACAAGCACTAGAGGTAGGTATAGTGTATTCTATATTGCTGTATTCAATGAAATTTATACGTATAATTATGAAATTTTTGAACAAAATTAAATCACTTACGCCCAAAGCGCACCGAAACAGCTCCTGGTCAAACTTGTACTGGGATTTGAGGATTTCGAAAAACTTCATGATGCAGTCTTTTTCCGAAAGCTGAGCAATTTTCTTGAAATGAGCCTGAAGCGTCTTCCGTAGCGTCTTAGGTTTAGAGGTGTCTACAATGTGCTTTGGTAGGAACTTGTGAAAACCGACCTATGAAATAAAGAAAAGATGATGAATAATAAAATTAATAATCCTAAATATATACAGCCCCTTGTGTAACTGACTCACTCACTCACTCACTCATACTAATTCTAACCCACTTCTAGATGAGCTGGATATTTGTAACTATAAATTGTCATTATATTCCGTTCTCATTTTGAAGAATGGAAAGAAAACAATGAATAATTATTGTTACGTTCATGTAACAGTTTTATATTTCATTCTTTTAATCCTAATTTAGGATTAGGATTAATCCATAATATATACAGCCCCTTGTGTAACTGACTGACTCACTCACTCACTCACTCACTGACTCACGTATACAAATTCTAACCCACATATGCATGTAGTTACTTATACTTCCATATGTTACATATTTTCTTTTGAAAAAGGTATCTACATGTTTTCCTTTTCTGAACTTTGGCTTTACAAGAACAAAAATACATATTACCCATTGCATTTTAGGATTCGAAGGTTGAGCTGACTAGATCCCAACAAGGGTTTTTCATTGGTAACAGTAAATTTGCAGTGAAATCAGGCATCATCGGTATTGGGCATCTGAGCAACTAAGCACATAGGCTCTTACTACTGGTACAAACAAGATCATCAAACATCTTAAATTCAAACACATTGCATACCAAGAGTAGCGTCTTGTATAGGAACAGAACTTCCATTCGTCTTGTATAGGAACAGAACAGAACTCCCACTGTCACAAAAGAACTCAAAGGAAGACAGGAAGTGTCTGAACAGACTACAATGTCTCGCAGAGCAAAAGGGTTACAAAAGCAAGGCAAGGAATAATTTTATTATATAATATTTATATCAAAAGTATATCTATACACGTAGGGTACCCGTATAGATATTATTAGATTATATAATATGTATTTCCCTAAGATGGGCGGATCCCCCATTTTGTGAACGTAAAGTTTTCAAAAGTTAATCCAATTATACGAAATAAAATATATTTTATAGGATATAAATATTGTACCTTTTTATTGTATTAAAACCTAGATTCGGAGGTTTTTCAATTTTATAGAAAGCGGGATTAAAAAGATATCTACTCCGTATAGGTACATAAAAACGTTATTGCTTATAATGTCGTTTCCTGTGCAGGTATAGGTAGGTACCTGTTTATAGATAGGTTGCCTACCTACTATTGTGCTGAATGTCCAACCTTTTAAATAAGATACTATAATAGATAGATAGCTACATAGTTGTGAATGTAATTGGGTTCATTTGTTGATTTAGTAAGTAAAGCAGAAGGTCTGACACTGTACGAGCTTTGTTGCTAACCCTTCGTTTTGGGGTCTTATGGTCTCTTTCTTGTAAGATCCAATGAGCTTTATAAATGTCTACTTCTGAATGAATATACCTTCATACTCACTACAATATACTCCCTACACAGACATACATAGGTACAGGCCACAGTTCTACTTAAGAACAAATAATATGTACAAACACGGATCGAAAAATAAAATGCTCCCCTCTTGAATAATTTTAAATAAAATATGATTATAATATTTGTAACACATAGGTACAGGCCACAGTTCTACTTAAAAACAAATAATATGTACAAACACGGATCGAAAAATAAAATGCTCCCCTCTTGAATAATTTTAAATAAAATATGATTATAATATTTGTAACTATAAATTGTCATTATATTCCGTTCTCATTTTGAAGAATGGAAAGAAAACAATGAATAATTATTGTTACGTTCATGTAACAGTTTTATATTTCATTCTTTTAATCCTAATTTATTTTCATATTTTGAGTAGGGAGAAGGTGCTAAAAAAGGGGATGCTAGAACCCAAATCGTGGGGCCACGGGCCACAGTTCCCCATTATGGTACAATACATAGTTGTCTACAGTTAGGCTTTTATTGAATTCCCTATACCTAAGACATATTAGCTTACCTATTAGATTTCTTTTATGTAAGTTTGTACATATCTACTACCTGCTACCTGCCAAATATGTAATCTTGGAAATAATTTCTAGAAATACCAAGTCCATTTTTTTTCGAAGGAGTCCGATTTTATGCCACCTTCCCCTATTTCAAAAACAAAACCCTTATTTCCAAATGAAGAAAATCATTTCATATGCGTTCAACGACCCCTGGGGATTAATTGCCTGAGATAGAAAGAATGAAATAAAATAAATGTTGAAATTCAATGGAATACATCAGCAAATATTTTCTAATTATAGTTAGGTATTACAATCAATAAGAAAATAATACAGACAGTACAAAAGGAGAATTTTTAACTTTTTTCATTGTTATTTTGAGCATTGAAGATATTTTTCAATAGGATAAGGAAAGTCGTGTGATGTTCACACCAGATATATTTTTTTTTTTTTTACTTTAAGTGGCAGGGTTCTGAAGGAGCTCTTCCACCCAACCACTAAATTCTTCTTTCATTGTGAGCCTTTAAGATACCAGGGAAGTCTTGAATCTGATTGACTAAAATTTTTGGAATTTTTAAAAATCAACCAGATGGCTTAATCCGAGAGTTGAACTTAATCCGAGAGTTCAACTTAAACCGAGTTTAAACTTACTTTGTGGCCCGGAACTAAAGAGCTTGTTTAGTTTCAGAAAAACATTTTCGCCCAAGTCGAGTATATCGGGGTCCGCTGATAGAGATGGTGTTATACTTTCTAGGCCGGGCGGCGCTTCCAACTCTTGACGTTCGCGCGCCTCCCGGCACACTTTACAGTTTATTACCTACAAGTCGCCTCCGTTGTGTTTTGAGAAGTTGGTTACTTACCGACCTAGTTAGTGCAAGGCTATGTTTCCTAACCTCACAGAATATCCCAGTCACAATTGAGAGATATGTAAACATTTCCGGCACTTGACACTCTTTAAACGTGGGGAAATCGTAAAAAAGTGCCACATTCGCTTGTCAAGTTAAACGCCAGCTTTTTCCGAAGTGATCCCTTGATGGTATTTGTACGAGTTTTGTTTGCTAGATTTGTTCTAGTTCGGAATTTATTCGCTCCGAAATCAACGGTCCTAGATTACCACCTTTTCTAGTAGGTATATTGTTTTATCTAGAGTGTGTCCTATTGCTTTTTAATATGTACTCAATCGTATGCTAGTTAAATGTGCTATTTTCCCCCTCTAGTAAATTATATTTGCTGCCAAACAGTGCTAGATGACTCCTGTGTCTAGTAGGTATGCTAACAGGGGTTATCCAAGTAAAATATAATGTATGCGAGAAGGTTGGCGCCTTAAGAAAAAATACAACCGAATTAGAAGTTAGCACCTTAGTGTTGTCCAAGTTTTCAAGTTCCAATAAGAAAAGAATGCGTCTTGGACTATTGTAAGGTGTTGACAAAAAATTCATGTAACCAGGAGATTAAGCACAAGTCCCAAAAATAAATTTAATTGGTAAGTCTATTAATTAATATCTTTCTCAAAATGTACAGTTGTACACGGTTGTTAATTTTATTGATATCTATTTTTTATTCAATTATTTATCTCCTCTTGGGTTTATAAAATTAGCGGTCACTGAACCCACGTAGGTATAAATCCTTTGCTCTTTTGTTACTTTTGGTCCTGTATTGTTTGTTTAGTTTAATTTTATGCGAGTGTTTTTATTTTTCTATTCTACTGCCAGATAACTTCTCCGTTGAGATTTTTTATATTGTTTCAATTTTCATGTTTTTGTTTTTTGCAACTTGAAACCCAATCAGTATTTGGTTTCGACCATCATTTCTCTAGTTGTATAAGATTAATTAAATTTCATACACTATAGGCTCTACCTCCGAATGACTGCTGATGTGAAGCAGCCTTATCCCAGTCAGTATAAACTTATCCCAGTCAGAAGTATACTCAATGATAATCAACAAATTTACATTTTTACACTTCAACTATTTATATCGGTTTTTCAGCTTGCATTCCTTTTTTTACGTGATTTTATTTTATATTTGTCTGATCTGATTTTTCTAAGGTTAAAAATCGAGATAAATAAAATGTGGCTAGTGTCATATGCAGCGGAATATGTTAGCTGGAAATTAAAGTTAAATCAAAAGTACGAAGTATAGTTTTCAACTTTTATAAAGTTGCAAGTTATAATTAGTTTATTTCACTATTTTCCTTGTCGAGCTTTAGCCAGAATTTCTCTAAGGAATAGAGAAATTTGGAAGAGAAAAACTCAGGAGAGGATGAGAGGGAGTGAAATTCCTGGATTTAGTTTTATTCTAGAATCATCCATATTTTATTATTTTTCAATAATCATAATTTCATACCACTTATTTTTACATTTTTTACTCGTAGATGCATTTTTTGTAGCTTCTCTTCTCATCTTTTGACTCCCAAAGCTTTCATTATATTATTGTTCATATTATATTAGAACTACTCGTATATTCTACAAGAAATTAAAAATATACATTCAGGTTATTTCATTTCAATTAGAGGAAGATATTTATGTTTGATTTAAATATATACGTTTTATATTATACATATCACTATTGTTTTCATTATTCACTGACGTATAGCCCACCCGCGCGAGAAGAGTGAGTAGAGATGTAGGAGCTCTCTCTCTCTCTCTCACTATCGGTCCGGTTCATCCAAAAATTTGAAAAGTAGCATTCCAATATCAATTTAGGAGGTGTCCTAAATATCGGAACACTTTAGGAGGTGTCCTAAACTTGCTAATCTAACTGTTCTGTTTCTCTCCTCTCTTCCAGAACTCTAACTTTTTTCAATATCACCAACCGTTTGCGGCCGAATTTTTTCAATATTGCCCCAATTTTGGGCTGGCGTTTTCATCCTCCGTGCCCTTTTATCAATAAAATTGCTCCTTCCCTTCTCAAGTCTTCCTTATATCTCCTTATATCTCTCCATCTCAGCTCTTTCCCTTTATCTGCATTACTTGAAAAAAAATTAAAACACGGGCACAGTCTATTTTTCAACATATCATTCATTAATTTTCAATATATCCATGTGTTTTACAGGTGTTCAGCAAAATCTTACCGAGCATTACCTAGAGCTTGTGAAGAGGGTAGGCACAGAACTCAGGAATCTGTTGACCAGTGTGGATAATCTAGTTGTGATGTTCCCTCCATCCGCTCACAAGGAGGTAAATCCATTTGCATTAATAGATTTAAGGAGGTAAATCAATTTTTATTAATAGATTTTTTCAATAGATCCAACGCCAGCCTTTGTTAGCTTGGTTCGTAGTGCGTCTGCCTTGTAAGCGCTAGGCTGCGAAATTGATTCCCTACAGGAGAAAGACAGCCGTTTTCGGAACGGCTGTCTTTCTCCTGTCCTGTTTTCCTTCCCTCTTCGATTTCGGGACGATAAGACCTTAGCAGTTACAGTCTTCATAAAATAATGATAAATAAATAATAATAGATCCATCAAACGTTTCAAAACGTTAGCAATACGAAACAACCAGTTTCTCTAAACAAATGAGAAAATTTACCCCCTTTTCTGACAAAATTTACACATGCAATTTCACATTTTAGATAGGTCTCAGTATTTTCTGTTTAGATTTGTCGAAAAAAATTGGGGTTACTTTAGGAGAATCTCTAGTAAAATCGCTTTGAAATTGACTCGTTTCTCGTTAACCACTTTTTTCTTCTCGCGTAAGTTTAAATAGGAGATGTTTTGCCTCGTCGGTCGTACTGCTTCGGCAGTACATATACTAAAATTGGAACGATACAGAGAAGATTAGCATGGCCCCTGCGCAAGGATGACACGCAAAATCGTGAAGCGTTCCACATTTTTTTGGCAAATTTTTCCTGTATATCACAGGAATTTTTTCATTCGATTTGGTTATGTGGAAGAGCTCACTGTGTGTGAATCCTGCCAAAACGGTTTATGCAAGAAATATGCATATGGGATGGCTATAGTAAAAAAAAAAATGCAATGTGAACACTATACCTAGTGCTAAGTGAAACACAATTCCTTTAGTGACAATAGGTATCTATGGGTGGATGATATATGGCAAATTTTTCCTGTATATCACAGGAATTTTTTCATTCGATTTGGTTATGTGGAAGAGCTCACTGTGTGTGAATCCTGCCGGATGATATATGACAATACCTAACTACCATATGTGAAATTTTCTTTTGCACTGAACTAATCATATAATATGAGTGTACCGCTCAATGTTCAACTATGGAATATTCAAACCATTAGGTCCGAGTTAACAAACATGTTAAAATAAGGGGGGGAATTAAAGAAAGCAATCATTTTAACGTGAATCTCTAAACCCAAACCTTGGACTATCGTTTAGAACAAAAGTCAATGTTTATGGCAAAATAGGTTTCTATAGAATCCTGCCAAATTCCTTCCTTCCTTATTTCACTAATGATAGAGTTGTTTTCTTGTGTTCCAGATTGAAATAGCACACAAGGTACTAAGCAAAGACATGGGCGAACTAGTCGCCTGTATGAAACTTGCACATACTTATTCTCATACGAGTTTAGACAACGTGTATAGGAAGTAAGTATAACTTCTTCTTTTTCTTCGCCTTTTCCCGTGTACAGACGGGGTCGGCGTTTTTCGTCAGCCTCTCAATCAGCCCTAACTAGGGTGATTGGTTTCTATATCTAAATTAGTACTTTATCCTCACAAAAATAAATTTGGAGCTCAATAGTTTGAATACTCCAAAACAGTTAAAACCAACTCTAACTCTAATTAACTTACTCACAAGTAGAACTTTACATTAGAGTTCATAGGTATTGAAAATTGAGATGTGTGTAGACTGTACACTTAATTATTTTCATATAAATAAAACCTTTAACATACTAGAAGAGCTTAATGAAGACTCTTGCCAGGTCTAATGTCTAAACTATTAGAGGCATATTTCAAGGGGTACTGTACAACTGGCTGTAAAATATTTGCAAATGAACGTCAAGTGTCAAGGAACGAACATTACAACACTACGGGATAAAGAATAATATTGTTTATTTAAGGTATCTACCAGAGTGCAACACAAAAACTTTTTTTACCTTTTCATAATAAATTAGTTAGTTATGCCCCTTGAAACATCAAGAGTTGTTTCTATAAACGTGAATAGCAATAAATAACCTACGGGATAAAGAATAATATTGTTTATTTAAGGTATCTACCAGAGTGCAACACAAAAACTTTTTTTTACCTTTTCATAATAAATTAGTTAGTTATGCCCCTTGAAACATCAAGAGTTGTTTCTATAAACGTGAATAGCAATAAATAACTAAATTCAATAACATATCTCCGTTACTCGTAAGTTAATGCAATAAAATATTCAAACGCACTGTTCGGTTACCTAGCCTACAAAAATTAAAATGGGTATGCCATGATGTGATATTGAAAGAAAAAGAAATACTAAAATATTTTGTCAAATCAAATAAAATTCATGTATCGACTGTATAAACTATGATTTTTTCCCTTAAAATGTTAAAATTATAGAATCTATACAAAATTAAAATGACACTATACAATTAATATTAAAATACTTATTTACAAGTTTAAAACGTTTAACTACAAATGAAAAGCATCGGATAAAACACGATCAGATTACCTGAACAACATTATTAGAAGAAAAAAGAACATTGTACTGCTTTTGCATGAACACAAGAAAAGTGGTTCAAATAATCTGAAGTGTTATAAAACGGAAGCTTCAGGTAAAAAAGTAAGAAATAAAACTAATTAAAACACTAAAAACTAAAAAATATCACTAATTTTCTTCTTGTCCATATCAGCCATGATTTGGTCAAGAATATTGACGGGTGTTGATTGCAGCTTTTCCACTTTACTTGGCGTTTTGTTCTCATCCTTGTCTTTGGCGGGAGATTGGAACAAACTCTTGGACACTTGCTGTTTCTTCAGATCCTTATCTTTGTTCTCTTTCACGCTTGACTTTTTCTTTTCCGAGTGAACTTTCGCCGTGTTTTCATCACTGGGTTTCTTTTCAGACGTTGTAGAGATGGTTTTCACCGAGATCCCGTCTTCTTTCAGTGTGGTTTCTTTCTTAGAGCTATTTTCGATTGAAGGTTTCTGTTCGCTTGTTGAACTCGTTTTGGAAACGCCATCTTTATCCTTGCTTTCTTTACTACCGCTTTCCTTACTTTCTTTGTCTTTGTGGGCACTGTCCGCATGAGATTTGTCTTTATCCTTGAGCTCAGCTTTAGGATAATTGGAACTATTAGACTCGGTTGAGTATTTCCTTGGTGTATTATTACTGGTGCTTGAGCTACCAGTGTGCTTAGCTTTGTCAGAGTGATGAGAGCTCGAACTACTTAGACTACTGCTACTCGAAGACTTGTGCTTCATTTTGTCCTTTTCCCCTCTATCTCTTTCTTTCCCTCTATCCCTCTCTCTTTCACGTTCCTTGTCTCTACTCTTGTGCTTATCAGGATGGGACCTACTCCTATCTCTATCACGCTCTCTCTCCCTGTCTCTATCACGCTCCCTCTCCTTGTCTCTATCTCGCTCCCTCTCCTTGTCTCTCGGCTTATCCCTATGCTTCCCATCCTTGTCCTTCTCATCTCGACTCCTCGAAGACGACTTGCTTCGTTCGTATCTCTACTCTTGTGCTTATCAGAATGGGACCTACTCCTATCTCTATCACGCTCTCTCTCCTTGTCTCTATCACGCTCCCTCTCCTTGTCTCTATCTCGATCCCTCTCCTTGTCTCTCGGCTTATCCCTATGCTTCCCATCCTTGTCCTTCTCATCTCGACTCCTCGAAGACGACTTGCTTCGTTCGTAAACGTGGTAGTTTCAATGTCCGAGTTCTTGCCAAGCACTGCATTCTTTACTGTTAGGTTAGGGTAGTGTTCGGCCATATAGTCCAAGAGATCAGGTAGATAAGTAGCAGCGTTGTGAACTATACCCATCACGTTAAGAGTGTGTCCTATTGCTTTTTAATATGTACTCAATCGTATGCTAGTTAATTGTGCTATTTTCCCCCTCTAGTAAATTATATTAATTTGCTGCCAAACAGTGCTAGATGACTCCTGTGTCTAGTAGGTAAGCTAACAGGGGTTATCCAAGTAAAACATAATGTATGCGAGAAGGTTGGCGCCTTAAGAAATACAACCGAATTAGAAGTTAGCACCTTAGTGTTGTCCAAGTTTTCAAGTTCCAATAAGAAAAGAATGCGTCTCGGACTATTGTAAGGTGTTGACAAAAAATTCATGTAACCAGGAGATTAAGCACAAGTCCCAAAAATAAATTTAATTGGTAAGTCTATTACTTCGTTCGTGGTTTTTCTTCTCGCTCTCATGTTGATTCTTTTCGTCCACACTTTTGATTTTCTTCGCATTCTTGCTCTCATCATCGTCGTGTTTTCGTTTCGTAGCCGAGTGGCTGATCTTCTCTTTGCCGCTGCCTGTGCTATCCTTGTGATCCCTCTTGTAAGGGGTTCCATTGACCTTGGTTGGCGTTCCATTTACCTTGGACGGGGTTCCGTTGAGGAGATCCTGTTTGTTCTTTTCTCTGTACACATGACGGGAACTTAGCTGAGATACGGTGCGGGTGTGAATGAACTCGTCTGGGTTATCGTAGTATTGCTTGAGACGGACGTGCCATGCTGGAATAATGGGTAATAAAGAGGTATGAGTAGTCTGGCTGGGAGACGTTAAACAGGGAGTAGACCAGCTTAGTCTGCCTGGGGGATTTTAAACAGGCAGTAGACCAGCTTAGTCTGGCTGGGGGACTTTAAAAAAGGAGTAGACCAGCCTAGTCTGGCTGGGGGGGGGACTTTAAACAGGGTGGATACCAGCCTGAAATTTCCCTTGCTAGAGAAATAGCAAAGGTTGAGTGCGAAGGGCATCCACTCGTCAAATTTGTAGCCAAAACCAAATGTCAGTCCAAAGCAATCACCCTAAAACGCCGACCGAAAAACGCCGACCCTGTCTGTACACGGGAAAAGGAGAAGAAGGTAAGTTATTAATAGGAAACCTAGGCAATGTGATATGTATATTAATTCTGTTTTCTATTCCTACAGACTTTCGCTATATTCCAACTTACCCACACTGGTGACTGCAGACACAGTTCTAAACTGATGAATGACATTTCTGGGCAGGAAATAAATGTCATTGTCTCTCAGTTGAATTCTGGCGAACCTGAAGCCTTCCCGTCTGAGCTGATTTAGTTTGGCATCTTCGATCCATTGCACACACTGGAAAACAGATGGAAATTAATAGGAATTATGTTCCTCATTATCGAAGCCTTTTGCATGGAAAGCAAGCGCGTTGCTACTGGACTAACCATGCCCCCACAATATCTTTCAACATGGCTAGAGACCATCACCCTGGTGTAATGGTGTATGGCTGATAGAAGAGATAGTCAGGTTCTTTCTTGAGTTCACACTCAACTTTAGGCAGGACACACTCCTTGCTTGAATCATTCTCAACAGGGGTTGGCAAAATTTCTACCACTGGTTCAATATTCTCAACACTAGTTAGCTGATCATGAGGAGTTTTTGGAACATTTGCTACCTCACTTTGTTCAGCAGTTTCTGTTTTCTGTGGTGTACTAGTAACTTCTTCATTCTCTGAAAATGTGCTGCTTGGTTCTTCTTTTGTTGAATCAGGAGATTTTTCTCTTTCTACTATTTCTTCTTTTATGAAATCTACAGCATCACTGATTTCTTGGTTTTCAACATGAGAAACACCTCCATTCAAAAGACCATTAGGAAGTTCTAGGTTAGTGTTTGATTTAGATTCAGGGGCTTCAGTTTGATTGATTGAGATCACAGGAGTATCAGCCACATCACTTGGACTTGGAGATAGTAATGGAGTATGGCATCCATTGTTTAGTTTTACTATTGCATCATGTTGCATAGGAGTTTCAGTGGGCACCTTCTCCAAGTTGCCATTGATTTTTATTTCTGTGGTGCTTGATGTAGATGTAACAGTATGATCACAATGCACAGCATCTGAAGATGTAGCTGAGAGGTCTTTCATTTTCCTTAGATATCCTGAAACCAAAAACACAAATAATTAGAGTTCATCAAAGTCCAATAAATAATATACAGGGGAAAATTAATCTCTGAAATTAAAATTTTGTAACACCCCCCAGTATATGTATAACAAAGTGTAAGTCCAATAAATAATATACAGGGGAAAATTAATCTCTGAAATTAAAATTTTGTAACACCCCCCAGTATATGTATAACAAAGTGTAGGTGCTTTTACTATTAGGACCTAAATATGATGTTGCAAACTTACCAAAGTAAATATATGGTGGAAACTTTGAAAAAAGGTTCTCATCAACACAACAACCATTGTATCCTGAAAGAAGATGTAAAAGATACTTATAAGATTTGCCAAGAATAAAACAATGGATGATTTTCCTCCCCTGTCAAAGAAACTTGGTTTGAGTTGAAAGATTGCAGTAAACAAAGTGTGAAACAATCCAAAAATTTAGTGCCTGGAAAAAGGTCACAGATGTGGCCTTTTTAAAGACAAACTGAAAGGTCAATGATTTGATTGAATAATAGTACATACCAACTTTTGTACTTTATTCTTTTTCCAGACCACAATTCAATTATACTTTAGGTCATTATTCGGAAGCTACAACAATGAAAAAGAAATCTCCTTTTTGTGTAACCTAACCCTATAGTGTTTTATAGGTCACTGCTCATTAGTGACAGCTCCTTTTGCTAGCAATTTTCCATTGACATGACTTCTGAACAGGTACCATACTTTCTTCAAAATCAATCACTGCTAGACTCATGTCTCTCCTTCTTACTAGGGATTCCAGACTCTCCCCCTCCATGACTGCTAGAGTGATCTGACCTTTTATCATCTCGTGAACTTCTTGAGTCATCATGGCTTCTCTTATGTTTGTTCTCAGATACATGATGATTCTCTTTGTGATCATTAGGAGGTTTGTACTCGAGGTTCACATCAGGTTCTTTCTTGAGTTCACACTCAAATTTAGGCAGGACACACTCCTTGCTTGAATCATTCTCAATAGGGGTTGGCAAAATTTCTACCACTGGTTCAATATTCTCAACACTAGTTAGCTGATCATCAGGAGTTTTTGGAACATTTGCTACCTCACTTTGTTCAGCAGTTTCTGTTTTCTGTGGTGTACTAGTAACTTCTTCATTCTCTGAAAATTTATTCATCTATAATCACCATTTTTGTAGACACGGTCAAATGTCCATTCAAATGGACACTGAGCACTTAGTACTACAAAAATTATTTCTAGCCTGGGCACTTACTACTACAAAAATTTTGTCCATTCAAATGGACATTGAGCGCGAAGAGGATAAGACTCATATGTGGCCTGTGTCATAGCATGCCCATGCTGTAATAGGTACAGTGGTGTGAATGGTGGTCAGAACTTGTGCATAGCTAGCACCGTTTTCAGCTATTCCAGGCTTCTTCTTGAAAGATACCTATTTTTCAAAATGTCATTTGATTGAAACTTTTTTTTTCTGCTTAAATGGGGGGGCCAGTGCTGAAACTTGGGAGTTCCCTAACTTACGGTCCGACACTAGATTCAGGACCTGCTGAGTACTGCTGCTTCCACCATGTTTGTTCACCCACTTTCCCCTCATCCTAATTTTTCTTAGGTTGTCAGATCAGATATATTTTACCTCTAGAGAGGGATTTTTATTTTGGCTGGGATTTTTCTCCTTCAAAAAAAAAAAAAAAAAGGTTTGGGGTGGGTTTCACACGTTTCACCAACCTTCTTTGTGTTGAATATTGCTACCAAAGGAACTGGCACAAACAAGCAGTGACCAGTGTTATTATAGGGTTAGGTTACACACAAGGAGTTTTCACAATTAGAGCAGTGTTTAGTGTTATTATAGGGTTAGGTTAAATACAAAAAGGAGCTTTTCTTTTCCACGGACGTGACTTCTGCATAATTCTGCGTGACTTCTGACAGTTTCATTTGTCCATACACGGTGGGTTTTGAGTCAGCTATGTGTGATACATTCCTAGGGTGTATCATGCCCATGATTAATTCACCGGGTATGGAGTTTGATATTCATACGCGACTTGAAAAAGTTCATACTGGATGAATATTCACGCAACTTCAAACTTCAGAATTACCCAACAAATTTACATCTCTTCAGTTGAACTTTGATAATTTCAGGCAACTCTTAGGTACAAAGCTCATCAAGCAATCCTATGTGATGATGATGATTAAGAGACCTAGAATGGTGAATTTAGAATGAAAATCTCGTTTGAATGATTTATTTGGACACTAGATAAGCTATTGAAATTTTAAAAGTTTGGTAGGTAAAGTTATACATTTGTTTCCTGGATTCCTGGAAACTTGGGATTTTCGTACCACGGTAGTCCAGGAAAAATTAACTTACCAACTTTGAACTGCACTTGTCCTTTCCTTTTACAAAGATATCACGTTTGATGATGATGATTAAGAGACCTAGAATGGTGAATTTAGAATGAAATGATGATTAAGAGACCTAGAATGGTGAATTTAGAATGAAAATCTCGTTTGAATGTTTTATTTGGACACTAGATAAGCTATTGAAATTTTAAAAGTTTGGTAGGTACTCTAAAGTTATACATTTGTTTCCTGGAAACCTGGGATTTTCGTACCACGGTAGTCCAGGAAAAATTAACTTACCAACTTTGAACTGCACTTGTCCTTTCCTTTTACAAAGATATCACGTGAACGTGGTAGTTTCAATGTCCGAGTTCTTGCCAAGCACTGCATTCTTCACTGTTAGGTTAGGGTAGTGTTCGGCCATATAGTCCAAGAGATCAGGTAGATAAGTAGCAGCGTTGTGAACTATACCCATCACGTTAAACGCGTGTCCATTTTCATCCTCCTTGAATACAACCTGGTAGAGAATGTAAAAGAAGAATACTGGGTCATGGTTTACCTCTGTATGCAAAAGGAATCGACTAGAATATTTTTCTGCAGCATGGCCAAAATAATTATGATGAACTTCAATTATAATATTTTTTATTTTTTAAAATATAAGTTTGAAGTGACCAAATATGCCTGAAGTATGTGCTTAAATTTTACTTGGTCCCTTTGATTTGAAACAATTTCAATGACTACTCTAACTTACTCTGAAATACTCATCCACAAGTTCATCCATCTCTCGCTTGGATAGATGTTGGATTAACAATTTCAATGACTACTCTAACTTACTCTGAAATACTCATCCACAAGTTCATCCATCTCTCGCTTGGATAGATGTTGGATTTGTTCTTGTTCCATGTGAATCACAGTGGCTCCTCCATTAGGATAAACCTCGCACCTCATCAAATGACCATACTTCAAATATTCCACACCAGAATGAGCACAAGGTGCTGTACTTAGACTTTGTTCTGACTTGTAGCCGGAACATTCAACTCCCACTGTATGACTACAGCCAGGGCGATGACATTGGATGGTAAGGCCTGCTATATTCATGCGCTCCTTGATACAAGTTGCACAGTAAGCGGTGGGAGGAGGGCGAGATCTATGATGACTGGAGGAGGAGGAGGAGGAATGGTGGCTGGAATGACGTGACCTGGAGGAGGAAGAGGAGGAATGATGACTAGACTTCTTCCTATGATCACTGCTAATGGTGGCTGGAATGACGTGACCTGGAGGAGGAAGAGGAGGAATGATGACTAGACTTCTTCCTATGATCACTGCTAGACTCATGTCTCTCCTTCTTACTAGGGATTCCAGACTCTCCCCCTCCATGACTGCTAGAGTGATCTGACCTTTTATCATCTCGTGAACTTCTTGAGTCATCATGGCTTCTCTTATGTTTGTTCTCAGATACATGATGATTCTCTTTGTGATCATTAGGAGGTTTGTACTCGAGGTTCACATCAGGTTCTTTCTTGAGTTCACACTCAACTTTAGGCAGGACACACTCCTTGCTTGAATCATTCTCAACAGGGGTTGGCAAAATTTCTACCACTGGTTCAATATTCTCAACACTAGTTAGCTGATCATCAGGAGTTTTTGGAACATTTGCTACCTCACTTTGTTCAGCAGTTTCTGTTTTCTGTGGTGTACTAGTAACTTCTTCATTCTCTGAAAATGTGCTGCTTGGTTCTTCTTTTGTTGAATCAGGAGATTTTTCTCTTTCTACTATTTCTTCTTTTATGAAATCTACAGCATCACTGATTTCTTGGTTTTCAACATGAGAAACACCTCCATTCAAAAGACCATTAGGAAGTTCTAGGTTAGTGTTTGATTTAGATTCAGGGGCTTCAGTTTGATTGATTGAGATCACAGGAGTATCAGCCACATCACTTGGACTTGGAGATAGTAATGGAGTATGGCATCCATTGTTTAGTTTTACTATTGCATCATGTTGCATAGGAGTTTCAGTGGGCACCTTCTCCAAGTTGCCATTGATTTTTATTTCTGTGGTGCTTGATGTAGATGTAACAGTATGATCACAATGCACAGCATCTGAAGATGTAGCTGAGAGGTCTTTCATTTTCCTTAGATATCCTGAAACCAAAAACACAAATAATTAGAGTTCATCAAAGTCCAATAAATAATATACAGGGGAAAATTAATCTCTGAAATTAAAATTTTGTAACACCCCCCAGTATATGTATAACAAAGTGTAGGTGCTTTTACTATTAGGACCTAAATATGATGTTGCAAACTTACCAAAGTAAATATATGGTGGAAACTTTGAAAAAAGGTTCTCATCAACACAACAACCATTGTATCCTGAAAGAAGATGTAAAAGATACTTATAAGATTTGCCAAGAATAAAACAATGGATGATTTTCCTCCCCTGTCAAAGAAACTTGGTTTGAGTTGAAAGATTGCAGTAAACAAAGTGTGAAACAATCCAAAAATTTAGTGCCTGGAAAAAGGTCACAGATGTGGCCTTTTTAAAGACAAACTGAAAGGTCAATGATTTGATTGAATAATAGTACATACCAACTTTTGTACTTTATTCTTTTTCCAGACCACAATTCAATTATACTTTAGGTCATTATTCGGAAGCTACAACAATGAAAAAGAAATCTCCTTTTTGTGTAACCTAACCCTATAGTGTTTTATAGGTCACTGCTCATGAGGTCCCCCTGGACCCTAAGGGCCTTGAAAGCATTGTTGGCTTAGGAAGAATCCTCCTATATTTGTATTTTCCTGTATGATATTATTAAATAAAGAAAATAAAACATTAAACAAACCTGGGATGCAGGAGGCTCGTGGAGATCAATGTGCAACTTGTACACCAAATCTGTAAAGTCCCCAGCGTAGAATGCCACCACATCCTTCGTAACTCGGTTAACACCTGGGTCGTGGCCTGCGTGGATTGATTTGAGAACACCTGAAATGAAAATTTAGATGTAGATTCGTATAAGCTTAACCTATCCTTTAGGGCAGTTGCCCCTACACCTTAGCCTCAGAGTGGGCTTTTTGTGTATAGAGTTATAGATGCAACTCTATGCCAGCCTGTTTGGAAGGTAGCGTGCCTGTCTTGTAAGCACCAGAAAGCGGTTTGGATTCCCGCTCGCATCCTTTAGGGCAGTTGCCCCTACACCTTAGCCACAGAGTGGGCTTTTTGTGTTTGGAGTTATAGATGCAACTCTATGCCAGCCTGTTTGGAAGGTAGCGTGCCTGTCTTGTAAGCACCAGAAAGCGGTTTGGATTCCCGCTCGGGTCGGACTTGTTCTTAAACACTGTTGGGTTGTATTGAAACAAATATTCGAAGTTAGGAAAATGGAGGAAAATTATAATGTTGAATTTAGGTGAAGATTGCTGATTTGTGACATAATACCACAATTAAACAATTCTTTTAATCTTAATATTCGAAGTTAGAATGGACCTTCACAGAGTTACCGAGTCTTCAATCAAGTATTATTATAAACAGATAACCTCTCCTCCTTCTCTCATCGATTTCGGTACGGTAAGACCTCATACAGTTCCCTCTATCAAACCTCTAAAATAAAAGAACTTACCAACAGCTGCTGTAGTGATTCTTTCCACTGCCTGACCCACGTGGTCGGCATGAGCTCTAGTCCTATCCTCAAACATGTACTCCCTAGCATCAGTAAGACGTGGCAACAGCTGCAGATTGTTTAGCTCGTTGATAAGCGGCCTGAATTAGAAAAAAAGGTCTAAATTAATGCTTATTTCTTATACATTAATAAACAATACATACAGAGTGTAAATTATTGAGGAAAAAATCTCGAAAAATTGACATTTTTTTGCAGGTATAAAATAGTATGGGTTCCTATACATAGATTAAATGGTGAAAAAGGGGGAGCCAAAGAAGTTGCCTTTAGAAGTAGAATGAATATCTAATAATGAATTGCCTTAGACGTGAGTTGTTTCCTCCTCAGTCGACACAACTTGAGCTATTCTTGCTGAAGTTTTAGAGGAGGAGGATTGAGTTCTAGGTTTATTGAGCCTGTGAAAGAAATGTTCGATGAAATAAAATAATAATAATTCATTTACCTTCGTCTGGTTGATTTGGTAGACGATTTGATTTCGGCCGTGGGTACCATTTGCTCTCCAGGTCTGATCCAGATTAGAAAAAAAGGTCTAAATTAATACTTATTTCTTATACATTAATAAACAATACCTACAGAGTGTAAATTATTGAGGAAAAAATCTCGAAAAATTGACATTTTTTTGCAGATATAAAATAGTATGGGTTCCTATACATAGATTAATGGTGAAAAAGGGGGAGCCAAAGAAGTTGCCTTTAGAAGTAGAATGAATATCTAATAATGAATTGCCTTAGACGTGAGTTGTTTCCTCCTCAGTCGACACAACTTGAGCTATTCTTGCTGAAGTTTTAGAGGAGGAGGATTGAGTTCTAGGTTTATTGAGCCTGTGAAAGAAATGTTTGATGAAATAAAACAATAATAATTCATTTACCTTCGTCTGGTTGATTTGGTAGACGATTTGATTTCGGCCGTGGGTACCATTTGCTCTCCAGGTCTGATCCAGAGTATAGGGCCATCATTCGATTCCATGGGAGTCTTCATTTTGGCCGCAGCTAGGGGCCCCCAAGGCATTGTCTTTAGAGGCAAGAAAATGGAGATCAAGTAAGGAAACATTGTTTCGTGACGAGACTACACATTTACACACAAATTTTTATACTTATTCGAGCAGGATAAACAAGGTATGAATATATGACATGAATTTCACACGGACATGAATGCGTCACAGAAGATCCTAAGTTCAATTCCCGGGGGGAAAGGGAAAAAAATAGGGTGCCTTGGTTTTTGGGGTGCATTCCATCAGTGGGCAATTAGGTATTGCATATATTATTACAAATTATTAGTACTAAGAGTTAAGAGGGCTGTGGTACACACAGAATTTGCCCATTTTTACAGTGTCAATCACCACAAACAAACCCAAGATTTAGACCTGACATGTAAACAGTAAAGCAGCTACATTTTTTTCTTCTTTTTTTACCTTTTGAAGGAATGGATTGGCTTCGAGACGGCTCAGAAAGTCTGGGAAATATCCTCCTACTTCTTCGTTGGCTGTTCCCACGACACTGACAGAATTCAGAGGTCCGTACCTAAATGTTCCGCTAGAGAATGTTCTTACAACCTGGAAAAAAGGAGGTTCATTTGTGAAAATAAATATAGAATACATAGTAAATTAATATTAAAAACCTTAGCAGTTATACTGAGACGGTAGGAATGATTGTGAGAAGGAAGCAGTAAAAGAAAAAGGAAAAGCATTTCACTTACTTGTTCTCGATACTCGCCAAACGTGGTAAAATGAAAGAAAGTTAATCAACAATCATTTTAACGTGAATCTCTCAACCCAAACCTTGGACTATCGTTTAGAACAAAAGTCAATGTTTATGGCAAAATAGGTTTCTATATTTCTTAAACACTGTTGGGTTGTATTGAAACGAATATTCGAAGTTAGGAAAATGGAGGAAAATTTTATATGTTGAATTTAGGTGAAGATTGCTGATTTGTGACATAATACCACAGTTAAACAATTCTTTTAATCTTAATATTCAAAGTTAGAATGGACCTTCACAGAGTTACCGAGTCTTCAATCAAGTATTATTATAAACAGATAACCTCTCCTCCTTCTCTCATCGATTTGGCTCTCTCTCTCTCTCTCTCACTATCGGTCCGGTTCATCCAAAAATTTGAAAGTAACATTCCAATATCAATTTAGGAGGTGTCCTAAATATCGGAACACTTTAGGAGGTGTCCTAAACTTGGTAAACTAACTGTTCTGTTTCTCTCCTCTCTTCCAGAACTCTAACTTTTTTCAATATCACCAACCGTTTGCGGCCGAATTTTTTCAATATTGCGATAAATTTTTGATCCTTGATGTTAAAAGTCTTATCCCTGTTAATAGTAAGGAAAACATCACTCTATACAAATAGAATTAAAAATCTTCTGGGGGGGTTTTATTCAAATTAAAATACATAGAACAACGACTTTTTTTAAATTAATAAAATAAACTTTGAAAGTAATAAAATCTACGTAAGATATACGAAGTAAAAGTAATAAACATTATCAAGCGGCACATAACAATTACAGCAGAGAAACGGTTTATGCAAGAAATATGCATATGGGATGGCTATAGTAAAAAAAATGCAATGTGAACACTATACCTAGTGCTAAGTGAAACACAATTCCTTTAGTGACAATAGGTATCTATGGGTGGATGATATAGTGTAACCTAACCCTATAAAACACTGGTCACTGCTCATTAGTGACAGCTCCTTTTGCTAGCAATTTTCCATTGACATGACTTCTGAACAGGTACCATACTTTCTTCAAAATCACTTCCTTGTTGCAGAGAGTTTAAAATGATCAATTCTTCATCATATTTTTTAAGGTTAGAGAGAAATACTGATATTGCAATGAGTTGTGTCTGAAAATTTGTCAAAAGATAGATTTTCTTTACAGTCACCACTATTTTCAGTGTTTTTCAACAAATGGAACTTGTGCAGAAGTCACGTCCGTTGAATATTGCTACCAAAGGAACTGGCACAAACAAGCAGTGACCAGTGTTATTATAGGGTTAGGTTACACACAAGGAGTTTTCACAATTAGAGCAGTGTTTAGTGTTATTATAGGGTTAGGTTAAATACAAAAAGGAGCTTTTCTTTTCCACGGACGTGACTTCTGCATAATTCTGCGTGACTTCTGACAGTTTCATTTGTCCATACACGGTGGGTTTTGAGTCAGCTATGTGTGATACATTCCTAGGGTGTATCATGCCCATGATTAATTCACCGGGTATGGAGTTTGATATTCATACGCGACTTGAAAAAGTTCATACTGGATAAATTCATTTTGGCCGCAGCTAGGGGCCCCCAAGGCATTGTCTTTAGAGGCAAGAAAATGGAGATCAAGTAAGGAAACATTGTTTCGTGACGAGACTACACATTTACACACAAATTTTTATACTTATTCGAGCAGGATAAACAAGGTATGAATATATGACATGAATTTCACACGGACATGAATGCGTCACAGAAGATCTTAAGTTCAATTCCCGGGGGGGAAAGGGGAAAAAATAGGGTGCCTTTGTTTTTGGGGTGCATTCCATCAGTGGGCAATTAGGTATTGCATATATTATTACAATTTATTAGTACTAAGAGTTAAGAGTGCTGTGGTACACACAGAATTTGCCTATTTTTACAGTGTCAATCACCACAAACAAACCCAAGATTTAGACCTGACATGTAAACAGTAAAGATATCACGTTCACCTGAAATGATACTTTCCAAGGGAAAATCAAAAAAAAGATTAAAATAACAGTTTCTGACTGATTAAAAGGAGATTTTTCTTGATTTAAAATAGAAAATTGTCAAAATTGATAACTTTCTGGAAAATATTTTTGTTTTCATCCATAAACGCGGAATAAAAAAAATAACAATAGGTACCTATGCGACAAAAATGAATACTCCCCTCCCCTCCAGAAAACAGATTTCCCCTACTATCCCACATTTTTTCCTCTGTGATTGAGCGATTGAATTTTTCATTTTCTTTTATTAAACTGATTTTAATAGATTTCTAGGACATATTTTATGGGAAATTTGAAAGAATGAACTTTCGAGTAAAAAAGTAATAACTTGTATTGTACGTAGCTTTGGCTGTCTCTCTTTAAAAAAATGAAATCCAAATTTCTAGCTGCAGAACTCATTGGAGGGTTTGTGAACGCGGCTTTTTTCAGTCACGTACGCCACCACAGAGATTTTTAGCCTCACTTTTCCAGGTTCTGCTATCCATCGATTGTTTACATCCGGGAATTTAATGTCCTCTGTGCGAGGCGAAGAAGCGCGAAAACCTTTGAAACCATTTGAAAAACATAAAACGGTGTAGTTGGTAGTTGAGTTTGATGTTTGACCATTGACAATTTTTTATTTATTCAAGTACAAGTACATGGTGTAATTTGTGTTTTATATTTGAATTGATTGCTTTTTTCTCAAGTGATTGAAGTTGGGAATTCTCAAAACCTGTGTTAATTTGTTACTGTTTAATCATGTATGTAAAAATCAGATCTCTTGATGGCTCAAAAAATTGTGTCCTTGTTCTTTCTAAAAGAACCCTCATCAGTGATATGAAAACTCAAATAGAGAATACATTGGATGTTCCTGTAGACAAGCAACGTTTATTCTACAAAGGCAAGCAGCTTGAAGATGAGTATATGTTATTTGATTATAATGTGAACCTCAATGATGTCATTCAACTGATGATCAAAGCGGACATTGACAAAAACTATCAAAGTAGTGAAAGTAGTTCCAAGGAAAACATTCAGCCTAATGGACCTGCATGTAAGCCTAACATAAATACTGAGAACGCCTCTTCCAGTGGCAATAACACTGAGCCAGAGGACTTTGTTGACTTGAAACCAGCAGATAGTCAATATTACAAGGTTGGGGATTATGTTGATGCTATCTTAGAAACAGAAGGGGCTTGGTTTGAATCCCAAATCACACATATATTAGTTGACATAAACAAAGAAAAACCTTATGACGAGGATGATTTAATTTTCAAAGTTGTTCATTTGAAGTATAAAGATGATGGTAGTAGCACTATGAAATTTGATGATATAAGACCTTTACCAAAACACCTCATTACAGAGTTTAATGAAAATCTAATTGGGGTCAGAGTGATGGGAAATTATAATGCAGAAGAACCTAGGGAGAGAGGTTATTGGCATGACATGATTATAGAAAAGAAACAAGGAAAAAGACTTACAACAGAATTAATAGCAACTGTATTCATAGGAAAAAAAGGATTAGAGACCAGGTTAGAAAATTGCAAGATAAAGTTTGTAAAAGAGTTATACAAAATTGAATCTCCTAAGCTCTTAGCTGAAAGAACAGCTGAAGATGAAGATCACATGAGTACAGAACCAAAAACTTTGAGACAAATTGTACCTGAGTGTACAACATGTAATGATGTTGAGACAAAACATTGTAAAGATTGTGGTTGTTCTATTTGTGCAGGAAAAACTTCTCCTGATAAATTGATTGTGTGTGAAGAATGTCAACATTATTATCACATTTGGTGCCTTAAACCACCTTTAGAATCTGTTCCTGAAGATGATGAGTGGTTTTGTCCAAGTTGTAAGCGTGACACTTCTGAAGTGATTGCACCTGGTCAGAAACTGAAAGACAGCAAGAAGAAAGCTAGGATGGCTTCAACTAACTCTAAATCAACACGTGATTGGGGTAAAGGTATGGCCTGTGTAGGAAGAACCAAAGTCTGCACCATTGTACCATCAGATCATTTTGGCCCTATACCCGGAATAGAGGTTGGTCAATCCTATCTCTATAGATTTCAGGCTTCTGAGGCTGGTGTACATAGACCCCATGTATCAGGGATTCATGGACGTGAAGATGTTGGAGCTTTCAGCTTAGTGCTCAGTGGAGGTTATGAGGATGATGTTGATGATGGAGATTCATTTCTTTACACAGGTTCAGGAGGAAGAGATCTGTCTGGTAATAAAAGGACAAGTGTTCAAAGTTTTGATCAGACCCTCACACGTATGAACAAAGCTCTGGCTAGAAACTGCAATGCTCCTATTGATGATAAGAGAGGAAATGAAGCTGTTGACTGGAAGAAAGGAAAACCTGTAAGAGTTATGAGAAATTTTCATGGTGCCAAACATTCCAAGTATGCACCCAAAGAAGGTAATCGCTATGATGGTATTTATAAAGTTGTCAAATATTATCCTGTGAAAGGCAGTTCAGATTTTATAGTTTGGAGATTTCACTTGCAGAGAGATGATGAAGCACCTGCTCCTTGGACTGAAGAGGGGAAAAAAAGAATTAAAGATTTGGGCCTTCAGATGATCTATCCAGAAGGTTATGAAGAAGCACAAGCTGCAAAAGAAGCCAGCAAAGCTAACTTGAAAAGAAAAGTTTCTTCTGAAACTCTTGGTGAATCAAAAGTAAAGAAGTCCAAACAAGTATACACCCTACCCTCATCAGTGCTTGAACACATAAATAATGATACTGTGCATTCCAATGTTTGGGATGAGATAAAGGCACTTTGTAAAGAAGGCCAGAAAGAAGTTTTAGAACATATACAAGAAAAGTTCCTTTGTATAATTTGTCAAGAACTTGTTTACAAACCTATCACTTTAGATTGTGTACATACTTTTTGTCATGATTGCTTAAAAAGAGCATTTAAGATTGAGTCTGATGCATGTAATTCTTGTCCCTACTGTAGGAAAGAAATGAACAAATCTTGCTTAGAAACTCACTCAAATGATGCTTTACAAAGTATTCTCTCTACATTGTTTCCAGGATATAGTAGTGCTCGATAGCAATGTGTTCTGACTATGTAATTATTTTTTTCATTAACTTATTGACATCTTTTTAAATTTAGGACTTTAAGTATCAATATCTTATTTATTGCAAATTATTTTATAAGATCCAGTACCAACTTTTTCTGCCTTCCTTTTTGATGTTTTTACTATGAGATTTCATTTCCTACCCCATTACAATTCCTATGAGTTTGTAACAATAAATAAATTATTACTATGTCCTATGGTGTGTCCTTTGTTTTCCACAAGCCATTATTTACATGTCTCTTATTTTATTACTTAAATATAAATACATTCTAAATCTTGAAAGAAATTGTGTATTATTATTTTATTTTTTCTCTCAACTTGTCGGTAGGTACCTAGTTCTGGATTATTATTTTTATTTATTATTATTTTATTTTTCAAGTATTTTGCTTTAATTTTTATTTCCTGAGTATACCTAGTAATGAAAATGCTACCTATAGCCTCTTTGTGCTCAAGCTCAAAAAGTGTTTTGTAGTACTAAGTGCCCAATGTCCATTTGAATGGACAATTTTTTTTTTTTTTTTTTTTTTTTTTTTTTTTTTAATTTTTTTTTTGACAGAGGGTCTGTCGATAAAAAAATACCTAGTCCAACCTTTTATTTTTAGATATTCTTCTTATTTTGATAGATAAATTCTAACTTATCTACTATATCCTCTTCTTTACCCTTCATATTATATTTTGTTATTTTGTTCGATATTTATTTATATTATATGAATCACTGATTGTAAAAAGGGGATTAGTCCAAAAATGTAATTTTTCAGGAGAGACAAAAAACTGTTTTGTATGGAAACTTGTACCTAGACTAAAACAAATCAAATAAATATACATTACATTTTCACCGACTTTTTTTTCTTTTTACCGTACCCATTTAGAGTACAAGTCTGTATGATTATAATTTTAACTAGCTAGTGCCCTAGAAACAATGAGCCATCATTACTACTACCTTAGGAAATCAGAAGGGATAGTTAGTATTGTTTTTGTCATTTTTTTAAAACAGAAAAAATAGGCAATGACTGCAATTTCAAGAAAAATAGGTAGGTATACATGTTCTTTTCTTTATTAGGTATTTTTGAATAATTTTTAGTCAAATCGGTTTCAATAGGTACCTACTACTTTCCCTAGTAATTTTTTAGCCAAAATTAACAAGTTAGGTTTGTCAGACAACTCCCATTTTTACATAAAACGAAGACTTCTAGAATTAAGTAATCTCAGCCAATAACCCTCTTGTTTATATATTCAGGAGCATGCAAAGTCCATTGGTATCCATTCGAGCTAGCTTGCTGTGTAGAAATAACTACTTTAAGTAACCAAAATACAAGGATCTCTAGGTTCACAGTCACTTATTCATGGTGTTTCCAAAGTGCTGCAACAAGGGATACCTAACTTTTGGGTGGCTTTCAACAGGGAGAGAAAGGAAGGATTTCTGGACATGGACCAAGAGTAAAAATAAATATTAAATCAGTCTTAGAAGTACACTCTTGAAATTTGTTGCAAGGGTTTAAAGGCACCCTGTATAAGAAGGTACTAGATATTAAGCTTCTAATGATTAATTAGGTACCTCTACCAACTCCCTATTTTCGTATTTTCCATTTTAGTTGAGCAGTAATTACTATGTATATTAACATACTATTTCATTATTTTATTTTCAGGTTGCACTTAAAATTTGTAGACCTGTTTGTTAATTTCAATTTCTGAAAAACACATCAACAAAATGGAGAAGAGAGTAATCCTTGTCCCTAGACGTAGGTGTTATAAACGGATTGAAAGTCTGATGGATGCCATAGTATCAAATGATGTGGAGCTACTTAGAGGTATTCTGGAAAGTGGATTCAATGTGAATTTCAAATATGACTTACACACTCCCCTGACACTAGCAATTGAACTTGAAAACCTGGAGATTGTCAATCTTCTCATTCAGCATGGAGCTAATGTAAATTATAGGAATAGTGACAACCTGTCTCCTCTGTATATAACATGCTTTGCTAGCTATGACATTGCTGACATAGCCAAGGTCCTGATAAAACATGGAGCTGATTTGAATTTCAGAGACAAGTGTGGCTATACTCCCTTACATATGTCAGTCATTCGAAAACATGTGGTCATGTTTGATGAGCTAGTCCATAACTCATACACTGATCTCAATGCACAATCAACCAATGGAGTGACTGCAATAGCTTTAGCCACACAACGAGGCTATTATGAAATGGTATTAAAGCTTATGAAACAAGGAGGCAACCCAAACATTTGTGATATGAAAGGCACTACCCCCTTGTATATATCCTGCATTACAATGTGTAGCTATAAACAGATGATTATGGATCTGAAACAAAGTGATGAGACAAGCCCCAAATTGAGTGAACTCATTACTACATCAGAAGAAATTCTTAAAGGAGAACAGAAAACTCTTGCTGGAAAATTCAAAATCATGAAAGAACTTGTTGTGAAGTGTGGAATCAATAATAAGCCAGAGGATAAGTTCATGCCACTCCATGTTTGTATTCTAGGAGTTCTGCCTAATGATAGTAACTACTTTAGATTTCTCTATGAGAATATTACAGGGAATAACTTCACTCAGCCTCTTGAAAGCTATGAGTATGCATCTGGTAACGAACTGTGGTATTTGAATGAGAAAGTTAGGTTTTTACTGGAGCATGGTGCTAAGCCTAATGTAACAGTGTTAGGAGTGTCAACATTTCATTATGCTGCCTATTTTGGTTATACAAAAGTTATGGAATTACTGATTCAACATACCACAACTGAAGAATTTGGTGTCAACTATGCCATACCTCACAATGGAGCTACACCTCTTCATATTGCTTGTGCTAAGGGACATCATCAGATAGCAGAAATGCTCATTAATGCAAAGGCTAACATCAATGCAAAAATGAAAACCAATGAAACCCCACTATACTTTGCTGCCAAGAGAAATCACCCTGGTCTAGTTAAAGTCTTGCTTGACAAAGGAGCATTTATTGATTTGAAAATACATAATGTGAACCCCTTAACTGTTGCTAAGCAAAATGGCTATACAGAAACAGTAAAAGTATTAAACAAAGCAGAATGTTTTATAAAGGCTGTTAAGCGAAACCAAGTATCCCTGGTCAAGAAATACTTATTACTTGGGGCTCCAATCAATGTACGAAGTGAAAAGGCAAAGTCAGCTATTCACTATGCTGCTTCAAGAGATTATGGTTCTATGCTAAGTCTCTTGATAAACAATGGAGCTGAGGTAAACTTTGTAGATGAGTTAGACTATACACCCCTTCACTATTCTGCTAAACTTAATTCTTGTGATAATCTTAAAATATTGCTGAGCAATGGTGCTATCTATAATAAGAAAAGCTCTGTCACTGACAAAATGCCCTATGACTTGGCTACTAATGACAATAGACAATTTTTAGAACTAATTGATAGAATGTTCTTCAAAACAGAAAGAGGTGTCAAAGATGTTCTGGAGCTGTTGTTCTTGTTGAAGAGTAAGAACAATAGGGATGATCTCAACGCCATTCTGAATGCTGTTAATACAAATGAAGACACATTGCATCGAGTTGCTAGTAGTTATGGATACCATGAAATCTCGGCTGAACTCAATAGGCTGAAAATGCATGTATCCTCGAAATTCGATGACAATTCCACATGTGAATAGATATAGACTTCTAGAATTAATCTCAGCCAATAACCCTCTTGTTTATATATTCAGGAGCATGCAAAGTCCATTGGTATCCATTCGAGCTAGCTTGCTGTGTAGAAAGTCCCAGGTTCAATTTTCAGATTAGAAATTTGTTGTCAAAATGACATTTTAACGAGTTTGATTCTAGTGCTCTTGTCTTGTGTTGGAGCTAGAAACTAAATGAACCTCTTTTAGGTCCATCTAATGTCATGCTATGACACATGCGTTTATAGTTCTTATGAATGATAATTATTTAATTACCACTCTTGGCAGAATTTCGTAACTCCAGAAAAACTCGTTTATATTTGACACACATCCTCTATTGCTGGGTGAGAATGTACTATACATTCTATATGTTCATCAGGTTTCCTAAACAATATTAATAAGCTCGATTTTGATAACAAATTGCTTCAAAAGAACTGACTTCAAAACCAAAAATCTACATGTAGATACAAGACTCCTTTTTATTTATCAACAATACCCAAACCAACCTATGTCCTATGTGACCTAGGCTGGCAAATATTTTTTTCTTCCCTTTTGGAAACTATATAAATAAAATTCTAGATTTGTACATTCTATTTGTTCATCAGGTTTCCTAAACAATATTAATAAGCTCGATTTTGATAACAAATTGCTTCAAAAGTACTGACTTCAAAACCAAAAATCTACATGTAGATACAAAACTCCTTTTTATTTATCAACAATACCCAAACCAACCTATGTCCTATGTGACCTAGGCTGGCAAATATTTTTTTCTTCCCTTTTGGAAAAAATGATATACGTAGTTGGTTCCTAAAGTTTCCGGCCCGACCTAGATGGAAAAGGAAACTGCAAAATCTGACATAGCTATTTTTAACAAAGTCTTCCCTGACATCAATATACTTATTGGATCGCCTATCATCCTATGTACCAAACCGATACCCCTCAGAAGGTGGGCTGAGTCCCTGTCCTCCACATATCAAAAAACGATGTTTTGATGTCATTATTATTGGAAAATTTCCTGCCACGGAGCTCAGATTTGAATCCCTAGAGCAGATATTAACTGCTAGGGGTCTAGTCTGTACTATAGGGTGATGGTTGGAGTATATCTGTGAAACAATAGTCCAGCATGGCAGCCTTTGTAACGGCAGCGGTATGAACCGGAGTGCTGTCATGGAGAAGACGGACATTTGGGTCAGCTATCCGCGCCTGTTCTCGGTTTCACACGTTTCACCAACCTTCTTTGTTAAGCTTATACAAACCAAATGAACTACAACAGGTTTTTAGCTTAACAGGTCTTCTAGGCGCAAAAAATATTGGTGAAATCCACTGCTAATTTATTTTATTATTCTGCTTTGGGAATCGAACCAGTGCGGTGGGTGATAAAGGTAACTCGATTTGAAAATGAGTACACAGTTACCTAGCGACGATCGCAATATTTTTAATCGCAGAGGGAAATCACGCTGCTTTTCCCATGCTTTTCCGATGCGATTTAAGAAAATCAATTTCGGGTGCACTCATCAAAATCGCATCAGCTAGGCTGGCATAAAATCTGAGAAGTATTAAGACATGATATTATAATTTATAATACATTACATATACCACCACAGCGGATGAATAATCTTTTAATGAACTGATATTCTTGGTAGGTAGAAAGAGGTGCGTGACATTTTCGTGCATATTGCTGATGTCACGCACCTCTGCATGAGGGAATAAATGCGGGGAATTTTAAAAGCAAGTGGGACTTTTTTCTGAGTATCTCAAATGGCAACACTTTGGCTGGGATTTTTCCCCTTCAAAAAAAAAAAAGTTTTGGGGTGGGTTTCACACGTTTCACCAACCTTCTTTGTTAAGCCTATACAAACCAAATAATGAACTACAACAGGTTGTTAGCTTAACAGACAGGCCTTCTAGGCGCAAAAAATATTGGTGAAATCCACTGCTAATTATTTTATTATTCTGCTACGGGAATCGAACCAGTGCGGTGGGTGATAAAGGTAACTCGATTTGAAAATGAGTACGCAGTTACCTAAGCGACGATCGCAATATTTTTAATCGTAGAGGGAAATCACGCTGCTTTTCCGATGCGATTAAAATCAATTTCGGGTGCACTCATCAAAATCGCATCAGCTAGGCTGGCATAAAATCTGAGAAGTATTAAGACATGATATTATAATTTATAATACATACCACCACAGCGGATAAATAATCTTTTAATGAACTGATATTCTTGGTAGGTAGAAAGAGGTGCGTGACATTTTCGTGTCACGATGTCACGCACCTCTGCATGAGGGAATAAATGCGGGGAATTTTAAAAGCAAGTGGGACTTTTTTCTGAGTATCTCAAATGGCAACACTGTTCATGACTCGTGAGGTATAGGTAAATAAATAGGTAACTACAGTGATAAATTGATAAAATAGATTTTTTTTTAGTCCATTTGAATATCTTTTTACTTTTTCCTTTTCTTTTTCTTAAGTTTTATTTCAATCAGGAAGCAGAGGAACTTTGATTTTCCACTTTGGAAGAGAAAGAACTTTTTAATCCGTAACTTGTTTCAAGATTTCAATTTTCGTCTGTAATAAAATTCCCTATCGAGTATGTTTTGAAATCTGTACAAGTACCTAGGTACAAGTTTTCTCTCAAATTTTCTATAGACAGTCATCAATGTTGAATTTTGTTCCTAGATATTTTACTATTATAATTTACGCCTTTTTATCTGATTTTAAACTTTGCAAATTTAATAAATAGGTAACTACAGTGATAAATTGATAAAATAGATTTTTTTTTAGTCCATTTGAATATCTTTTTACTTTTTCCTTTTCTTTTTCTTAAGTTTTATTTCAATCAGGAAGCAGAGGAACTTTGATTTTCCACTTTGGAAGAGAAAGAACTTTTTAATCCGTAACTTGTTTCAAGATTTCAATTTTCGTCTGTAATAAAATTCCCTATCGAGTATGTTTTGAAATCTGTACAAGTACCTAGGTACAAGTTTTCTCTCAAATTTTCTATAGACAGTCATCAATGTTGAATTTTGTTCCTAGATATTTTACTATTATAATTTACGCCTTTTTATCTGATTTTAAACTTTGCAAATTTTGTTCAATTTAAACCAAACCAAAGTGCTTGTTAACATGAATAAGTGGTTTTATGAGTCAATTTATATTACATTTGAATGAATGTAGTCCAAAAGAATTTATCACATTTCAAATCATCTGTATTGTACATGTACAGGTAATTTAATTTCTCAAGCTATGATTTTTGTAATATCTATCTATCCTTCCTATTCAATATCTACCTATCTGTCAATAATTTTGATCCTCTTTTTTATATTCTTGTAGATAAGCACTCACCTATTAAAAAATTGATTTATTTATACAATCAATAAAAAGGGAGTGCTTCAAAATCAAAGATACATGAGATATTCTGTGGGTGTATTCTAAGGTGTTTTATCATTGTTTTAAGTACCTACCATTATAAAAGAAAACCCTTGGAAAATGTGCCATATTCATCATGTAGTTTAGTAATATGGTAAATCTTTTGTGAAAAATGTAAAGTTGATTTGTACACCCTAGTTCACAAAGGGTACAAGTGAATTTTTTGTGAAATCGAGTTATGTGTTAAAAAAGGGGTAATGAAAGGTTTATAAACACAAAGCACAAACAATACTTTGTAAAAATGGTACCTAGGTATACCTAGCTATCATTTTTATTTACCCATTTTAACACATAACTTGATTAACCCATTTTAACACAACTCAATTTTGCAAAAAACGTCACTTGTACCCTTTGTGAACTAGGGTGTACATTTCAGGATTGTAGTTTTAAGACCCTTCGAGGGTTCCATTCACATACCCTAATATTTTAAATTTATATCTCTATTCCAGATTTATATGATTTGCTCTGAGATCTTTCCAGTCCCAAGTACCTGCTGAATACTGCCATGGACAATAACCTATCCAAGTTATTCAACATCATTTCCTGATTATTCAAGTTCAGTGGTTGCTTGCAAGCAGAAAGGTAGGCAACTACTTTAAGTATCCAAAATACAAGGATCTCTAGGTTCACAGTCACTTATTCATGATGTTTCCAAAGTGCTGCAACAAACTTCAAGAGTTTTTTTTTTTTTTTTTTGGGGATATCTAACTTTTGGATGGCTTTCAACAGGGAGAGAAAGGAAGCATTTCTGGACATGGATCAATAAGTAGTAAAAATAAATATTAAATCAGTCTTGGAAATACACTCTTGAAATTTGTTGCAAGAGTTTGAAAGCACCCTGTATAAGAAGGTACTAGATATTAAGCTTCTAATGATTAATTAGGTACCTCTACCAACTCCCTATTTTCTATTTTAGTTGAGTAGTAATTACTATGTATATTAACATACTATTTCATTGTTTTATTTTCAGGTTGCACTTAAAATTTGTAGACCTGTTTGTTAATTTCAATTCCTGAAAAACACATCAACAAAATGGAGAAGAGAGTAATCCTTGTCCCTAGACGTAGGTGTTATAAACGGATTGAAAGTCTGATGGATGCTCACAGTGAATGACGATAGAATCTAGTCAAAGCCTTTTTATTTAGCAATTTTACGATTGAAAAAAAAAAGATATTTTTAATACTAGGTACCGCATGTGGTCGTATTTTCAGCTTTATTTTTTACTTTTTATTAATGAAGTTTTTTTTTGTATTAGCCCTCGTAAGGAAATATGTAAAACGAAAGGCATATAGGTAGAAAATATTGGATAAAATAAAGGAAGAAAAGATTGTGGCACCTAGGTATAATATAAACCTTGTATCTCTAGCGTTAATCCCTGAGACATATAACTTTCATTAATTCTATATTTTACATACATGCACATATTTCTATTTTGAACTAGTCTATATTGTTTAAAAATTTATTTTGAGTCTTGAATTATTCGTGGTGAAGCTTAGACAGCCTCTTCACATTTTTTGTGGGTATTACTTACAGCATTACTATGTCTTTCCTTTGCAAATAATTCTCTTTTTTCAATTAATATTTTTTCACACTGGTAATGATGCCACTGGTCGCACTCATTCAAAGTTGTACTCTCGAGGCCGAGTGCCCTCCCAAATTCCAAGCACATGGCCGAAAAAACTTGCGACTCCAAGCTCCGTCGGGAATCGATCCTGGAATCTCGGATGTGCAAACCGAGTGTGATACCCACTAGGTCTCGGAGATTGCATAGGTTAATATTTCCGGAAGAATATCTAAAGAAAGGGCAGCTATAGAGACAGTTAATAAAGTTAGTAAACACCTACCGACCATTTTTCAAACCATTAAATTTACTTACAAATTTGTGTTGATTGTCCAATAAATATTTTGCCTATTAAATTTGGAAAAAATAAATAAGTTCCAAGGCGTTTTTATGTATTTATTTTAGAGCTTTGTCGTCACCTTTGTATTTATTGTCCATCTATGAAGTAGAAAGAAGCCTACTGGAAAATTAAATAATTATGTAATTTATATCCTATATTAATTGATACATTTTGAATAGTACAGGGTGAGGCGCGGCAATTTCCTTTTTTGAAACGTCCAGTGTGCAGCCACACTTGTAATTAGACAAGTTATGACAAGTTCAGCAGATTCAAAAAAAGATGGAAATTTATGTTTCGATTTAGTTCAGTCCTTAAAATTGTTTTATCAAAGCAGCAGAAAGCATTTTATGTAGAAAGTTATTTTTCAAATGAGTCTAATAGTAACAATGTAGCGCGCGTTTTGTCTTCGTTATGGTGTCCTTCTCAGGGTTTGATGGGGCTACCTGAAGGCTGAAGTTTACAAAAATCGTCCGAGGACCGTTGAAGAATTGAAGCACAATATCCGACGAGAAATAGGCCGTCTACCTTTTGCAATGTTGGAGAAAGTAGAGAGAAACTTCAGAAATCACCTCCATCAGTGTATCGAGAATGGCGGTCGTCATTTGAATGGAGTACCGTTCGAAACCGTCAAAATTATTTTATCAAAGCAGCAGAAAGCATTTTATGTAGAAAGTTATTTTTCAAATGAGTCTAATAGTAACAATGCAGCGCGCGTTTTGTCTTCGTTATGGTGTCCTTCTCAGGGTTTTATGGGGCTACCTGAAGGCTTAAGTTTACAAAGATCGTCCGAGGACCGTTGAAGAATTGAAGCACAATATCCGACGAGAAATAGGCCGTCTACCTTTTGCAATGCTGGAGAAAGTAGAGAGAAACTTCAGAAATCACCTCCTTCAGTGTAACGAGAATGGCGGTCGTCATTTGAATGGAGTACCGTTCGAAACAACATAAAGTCAAATTTCCAACATTTTTTGATGCTAATCCATCAACAGAAGTGAAGAAGTATCACAGTTTTTTTTTTTTTTTTTTTTTTTTTTTTTTTTTAATATACATTCTCAAGGACTTTTTTGCGGTCATTTTCCATTGAAATTTTTAAAAATCGGCTTAGGAATAAGGCCCCTGGGGGGCCATTATAAAAAGTGGACTAATTCCCCTTTTACACTCAATTACATTTTCACCGACTTTTTTTTTTCTTTTTACCGTACCCATTTAGAGTACAAGTCTGTATGATTATAATTTTAACTAGCTAGTGCCCTAGAAACAATGAACCATCATTACTACTACCTTAGGAAATCAGAAGGGATAGTCAGTATTTTTTTTTTTTTTTTTTTTTTTTTTTTTTTTTTTTTAAAAAAAAAAAAGTTTTTTTTTTTTTTTTTTTTTTTTTTTTCATTTTTTTTAAACAGAAAAATAGGCAATGACTGCAATTTCAAGAAAAATAGGTAGGTATACATGTTTTTTTTCTTTATAAGGTATTTTTGAATAATTTTTAGTCAAATCGGTTTCAATAGGTACCTACTTTCCCTAGTAATTTTTTAGCCAAAATTAACAAGTTAGGTTTGTCAGACAACTCCCATTTTTTACATAAAACGAACTGTCTACCCATCAGGAATCTAAAACTGTAAAAAAGTCAAATTCGAAAATATGTGACTACTCCCCTTTTTACACTCAGCGATTCATATTATCAATTTATTATTTCTTTGTTCCGATTGTATCTTAACAAATTTACTTTTTTTTTAACAATCTCTCTCTCTCTCTCTCTCTAGGTATTGTAACATTTCTAAATAAAATCTATATATATTTATGTTTAAACTCGATTACATTTGTTGTTCATTATTTTTATGGTTTGATTAGTTCAGAACTAACATATTTTTTAGTACTGCTTGTTGCATCGAATTTCTAAATAACAGGCGTTGCTTTAGACTCGGAGATTCGTCTTTTTGGGCACTGAAAAATGCCTGAGGTTAGAATGAGAACAATGTTTATAAGAAAAAAAGGATAATTTCTTATTTATTTATTAGCTAACAGTTTATTTCTCTCGTTGCACAGAGGACAAGAATAGAAATATTAATAATTGATAATTTGAATACAATGCACTTTCAATGCATTGGGAAATAAGTAGAATTTAAGTTATTTGTTTTATTAATACCATAGTTTCGAAACCGCTTCGGAATATAAGCTGAAAGCCCAAATTTTACGGTCTATTTCAGCGAAGTAGAGATTTTGACACTAAATTTTGGGGTTTAAGCCCCTTATGTTCCGAAACTATGCCCACTTGAGATTTTTATGTTTTGATTATTTCAGAACCAACATTTTTTTTAGTACTGCTTGTTGCATCGAATTTCTAACTAACAGGCGTTGCTTTAGACTCGGAGATTCGTCTTTTTGAGCACTGAAAAATGCCCGAGGTAAGAATGAGAACAATGTTTATAAGAAAAAAAGGATAATTTCTTATTTATTTATTAGCTAACATTTTATTTCTCTCGTTGCACAGAGGACAAGAACAGAAATATTAATAATTGATAATTTGAATACAATGCACTTTCAATGCATTGGGAAATAAGTAGAATTTAAGTTATTTGTTTTATTAATACTCAAATATAGCCCAAGCACATTACAAATATCTGAAAAAGAGTAGAGCTAAGTATAAATTTAATTCAAGGACAAAAGTGATGACAAAATCATGAGTACTTGTTTCTGTATGTTCAAACTGATTGAAAATAATTTTTGAATATGAATCATGAACATCAAAGTTCACTGTCAGGTTAGATTTAAAAAAATATTTGGGAGGTACACAAATTCTAATTGAAAAATCATTAAATTACTAAAAGTTTCTAAATTAATTAAACAAAAATAATGGGATATGAAAAAATAAATATACGTTTTGAAAGAAAAAAAGAAAACAACAGGAAATGGTAGTAGAGGTACTTGAAATTATTATAGCTAAAATGAAAATTTGCATGTAGACAATACTCTGACTATGCGGTCATTGTCAATAACAGAACTATGCTTGACACTTCAAGTATGGATACACCCCCACAGAACACTTGAGAAGCAACGTTGTTATTACCTGGTTATGAAACATGTTGCTTCTGGGTTACACTCACCCTCGTGATAAAATACTTTGACTAAGTGGGGAATAGTATGCTAGGTTATTACCTGGTTATGAAACATGTTGCTTCTGGGTTACACTCACCCTCGTGATAAAATACTTTGACTAAGTGGGGAATAGTATGCTAATGATATACGTAGTTGGTTCCAAAAGTTTCCGGCCCGACCTAGATGGAAAAGGAAACTGCAAAATCTGACAGAGATATTTTTAACAAAGTCTTCCCTGACATCAATATACTTATTGGATCGCTTATCATCCTATGTACCAAACCAATACCCCTCAGAAGGTGGGCTGAGTCCCTGTCCTCGACATATCAAAAAACGATGTTTTGATGTCATTATTATTGGAAAATTTCCTGCCACGGAGCTCAGATTTGAATCCCTAGAGCAGATATTAACTGCTAGGGGTCTAGTCTGTACTATAGGGTGATGGTTGAAGTATATCTGTGAAACCATAGTCCATTATGGCAGCCTTTGTAACGGCAGCGGTATGAACCGGAGTGCTGTCATGGAGAAGACGGACATTTGGGTCAGCTATCCGCGCCTGTTCTCTTTAATTGAATCTTCTGTTTAAACGTGGATAATGAGGGAGAAGAATATCCATAAACACCACCTGAGCGATTTTCCATTTCACCTGGATTTTATCCCACTCTGGTGTAAAGAACTTAATCACTGCGCGATACTCAATTTTACACACTTTCAAAACCTATCTGACACGTCACCTTCTTTTACCCGCCAAACAAAAACCAGTTAACGTATTTGAGTGATTTCTTCAATAACCATCATTCAGAAGTCTTGTCAATGCAGACCTATCGTTGAAACTTCCAAAATATAACCCCTTAGGTCGGACCGGAAACTTTTGGAACCAACTGTTAATAGCTTTATTTTTACATTATTTAAATTTAGTATTTTTAGTTATTTATTCTTACTTGTTTTATCTTTGTGTTGCTGTTTTTTTTTATTTGCACTGATCAAACATTGATGTAATGTGGTTGAGATAAAGTATCTTTTTAAGTAGAAAACGAGAACTTATCAATAAGAATACTCGGAGAGATGCCACTTTCCTGAATTTTCTTTTCCACTATGAAATAACTTAAAAAAAAAAAACCCCGTATCGTGCCAAAGTGATAAACTGTTTTGAATCAAAAATTAAATCCTTATTTTTATGTCCTAATGTTTGAGTTATTCTGGTCCCTACACAAGTCGGAGGTGCCAAACGAAAACACTTTCGTTAGTTAAATGGCTGAGCCTCCGATGCTAAATTTCTTTTTCATCTTACTACCCATTTGGGCAAGTGACTACGTTCCCATTTCAATAACTTCTTCATTGAACAATATTATATAATTTATAAAATATATACGTTTTATTAACTAAACATTCGTTTTCCCGTTCTTTTACATAAATGAAAAGTTATCTCAAATATGCCATTATTTGTAAGCTATGAATAATAATTTAAATTACTTGTATATTCGGTCCATAATATTTTATTTTATGTTGTATTTTATCCTTTCTTTACATCGTCAATATGAGTTTCCCTATTTATATTTTAGTTTTATTTGTTTCTAGTTACCTACTTTTTTTAATTCGAGAATATTGTTTTATTATTTTATGTATTTCCTGTCTTGTTGAATAATATTATATAATACGTAACCGATGTTAGTTTCCATTAAACCCTTTGATTAATATTTACTTTTATGTATGTGCATGCAATATTTTGTAACAAATGAAAATAATGAAATGTAAAGAATCTATGTACCAGGGTTGGGGAAAATTTGCAAGGCCAAAATTAGATAAAACCAAATCTATAGTAGTACCCATCATGATTTTATGTATTTTTCCACAGTAAATAGTATGCTACAAACTAAATGGTTGTAAGCCAAGTTTTAATGGAAAAAATAAGCCAGAAATGAAGTTGGTTACAGATATATTTTTTGGGGGGGTAAAAAGTGGACTTTTAAAAGTAAATTATCTTTTAGAAACAAAAATAGAGATACCTAGTTCTGAAGATGTTATTAAAAATTTAAATTGTAAATCGCTTAATACTGGGGATCCTTGTTAACAAATGACTTTCTGAGGGATAAAAAACTACAACTGACAATCACTAATCAGTGTGTGCGAAATATTCCATTTGATTTCTAGCTATTGGTAGAATGTATTGTGTGCATATTTTCTAGTATAGCATGAGCTTAAACCAACTCATTCATTGATTTCTAAATACTTAAATCTTGCTTGGTATTTTACTATCTCTGAGCAAGTTTAATTAAAATTAAACAGAAAAAATAATGAGCTTTACTTTCTTTTGAAAGTTTATCAAGTATAACAATAAAAAATACAATTCAGCTAAAATCCAAAAAACACCTTATGTTTTGCGGTATTTCACTCGTATATTCTGAAATGACGAGTATTACTTTTTAAGGACATGGTATAAATTGATTACCTAATAATCTTTTTTAAATAAACATAGGGAAAACTTTGAAATTTTGAAAACTAAGGAACCTCGAATCACCATGTGCCTTTAGGTTACTGTATAAACATTAGTACAAAGAATTTTATTTTACACGCAATTTTGCTTTCATTGTTAACCCTAAAGCTATAAAAATTATAAAGACCTAAATAACCTGACATTAAACAAAATAATAATACAGTGAATTTACAATGGACGTAACAGGTCGGTCATAAAAGCGTCAATGTCAGAGATTTCTTTCTTCTCAGGATCTGCAACACAAATAAAATGATCAATAAATTAGATTTAATCTACCTTTGAATAATGTGTCGTTTTACAAGAGCTTGCGTCTACATTACAAACAACGGCTTTGACCGACATCGGTGTTTTTTTAGGCTATGTCCATCGACCATTGTGTATCATACGCTAGTTAATATGGTCGAATTTGAATCTTGAAATCCTTAGATCTTCACTTGATACCTGATGGGGGGAAAATGAAATTTTTACTTCTGATACAGGAAGGCCTAACCCCTGAAGCGCCTAACACATGAAGAACTCAAACATCTAGCAGCAGATCGAGACTCGAACAGAGCTGCAGTATCATCAGTTTTGGCAAGCAACGTTCTACGAAATAAAAACGGCGGTAAAACACTCATCTTTTTACTTTCTATTTTTTTTTTTTTTTTAATCTTTCACTGTGCTAAGTTACCACATACCTGTTCCAGTCGATGAATCACAGGAATACACCTATCAGCCACAGCCGTCTGCGTGGGTTCATGATCATAGGACAACCCGGTCAGCAAATACAGGACATACTTCAGCGCAGGTTTACTAATGAAATCCTTCCAATCATCCTGATCCGGCTGCGAGAACGAAATACAGGGTGATTTCATCGGCGCGTGGCTCAGAATATACTGGGTAGCCTTTTCGACGACTCCGAGGGAGACGATGTGATCTTTGAGGGTGTTCCCAAGCGGGGTTCGATCGATGCCGGCTGTCATGCTGCAGAATATGTTCATGAGACGAGACTCTTCCGATGAGTGATTTTGATCAAACCTGAAATCAGACATGAAATTTATTAGGAAGAGTAAAAAAAAAAAAAAAAAAAAAAAAAAAAAAAGGGTCTCGGAACACTCTTCATTCCAGTCTTTCAGAGCTGACAGCACAGCCAGTTCATTACGTAGCGGTGTATTCAGCTTGAGTTTTATAGTGAGAAGTACTTGCTGGGTGATATTGTCACATAGCTCACTTGTAGCCACCGGATCATCACATACTAGATAGCATATAATCTGCTTCACATCAAACTGATTCTCAGAGGTTCCATGCTTCAGACTATGATGAAGAGAGAAGAGGTACAGGATAGAAGAAAACCAGCCGTTCCGAGTTTTAAGTTCATAGAGGGAACTGCTAAGGTCTTATCGTCCGAAAGCGATGAGAGAAGGAGGACCAAGATAGGAGAAAGCCAGCCGTGCAGAAAACGAACCTAATATATTTTGGATGAAGTCCACCCTAGGCGAGCATTGAATCCCCGACCTAGCGCTTACAAGGCAGACGCGCTACCGTCTAAGCTAACTAGGCTGGCAAGCCATTTTAATTTTTTGTTATTATTATTTTTTGGCGATTATTGATTAGGTTTATATTAGACATCCTATGGCTCCTATGTATTGACATTATTGCTTACCGGCAAGTATCCAAAAACATATAACGGTAAGCAGTAATGTCAATTAATATTTTTTTTTTTTTTTTTTTTTTTTAATCAAAAAAAACACGTAGTTGGGTCCTTTTTTTTTTTTTTTTTTTTTTTTTTTTTTTTTTTTTTGTACTGGAAACACGTACTTCTCAAAGTCCAAATCCGGTATGAAGTATTCCGTAAGGAGACTCATCTTCTCCTTGTTTCCATACGTGAGGGCTGCAATAACGCGGTTCAAGTTCTTCATAATATTGGGCTTGATTCCCACCATGGTAATCCATTGGAGAAGCGATGCTACGTGATCTAGACCGCCAAATGTTTTTGAGAATTCCGCAAAGTGTTCGGGAGTTTCCAGGGCAACTTTGGAGATGGTGCTTTCCATGATCTGAAAATGTAGGAGAGAATATTATCAGACTTATAACCAAGGAAAAGTCTTTCAAAATGAACTGTAATTTTAATAACATACTGTTTATTAATTGTTATGCCATCAGTCTGGCTGGGGGACTTTAAACAGGGAGTAGACCAGCCTAGTCTGGCTGGGGGACTTGAGATCTTCGTGTTATTCTTAAAAAATTGTCAATAACATAATGTTTATTAATTGTTATGCCATCAGTCTGGCTGGGGGACTTTAATAAATAGGGAGTAGACCAGCTTAGTCTGGCTGGGGGACTTTAAACAGGGAGTAGACCAGCCTAGTCTGGCTGGGGGACTTGAGATCTTCGTGTTATTCTTAAAAAATTGTGGCTCAACCAAGAACGAACCCAGGCCCTTCTGCTTACAAAACAAGCTTGCCAAAGCAGAGACGAAAACAACTTACCTCAAGCAGTTGTTCAGTGAGGACCGAATACTCTCCTGCTACCTTGAGGCAAAGCTGGAGTACCCCTAGTAACACTCCCATTGCGTTTAGCTCGGGCTTGGCTAACACTGCCTGGTTGGATTTGACTTTGACACACAGGCGCAACAGTTTGAGGATCACTTGAAGCAGTTGTCTGTCGCGGTTTAGATCGGAAATGCGAGCCAGCTGTTCAACGATGATCTGAAAAGATAATTATATTGTGATGTTACATTATATTGCATTCAAATGAGGGCCCTTTCTTGCGGAAGACTCATGTCAATTTGAAAACGGAATTATATTGTGTTGTGATGTTACATTATATTGCATTCAAATGAGGGCCCTTTCTTGCGGAAGACTCATGTCAATTTGAAAACGGAATTATATTGTGATGATACATTATATTGCATTCTGGCTGGGGGACTTCAAACAGGGAGTATACCAGCCTGAATTTCCCTTGCTAAAGAAATAGCAAAGGTTGAGTGCGAAGGGCATCCATTATTTTACACGCAATTTTGCTTTCATTGTTAACCCTAAAGCTATAAAAATTATAAAGACCTAAATAACCTGACATTAAACAAAGTAATAATACAGTGAATTTACAATGGACGTAACAGTTCGGTCATAAAAGCGTCAATGTCAGAGATTTCTTTCTTCTCAGGATCTGTAACACAAATAAAATGATCAATAAATTAGATTTAATCTACAGATTTAATCTACCTTTGAATAATGTGTCAATTCACAAGAGCTTGCGTCTACATTACAAACAACGGCTTTGACCGACACCGGTGTTTTTTTAGGCTATGTCCATCGACCATTGTGTATCATACGCTAGTTAATATGGTCGAATTTGAATCTTGAAATCCTTAGATCTTACGTCAAGTTAATATTCGTAGATATTAATAAATTATACTTAATTTATTTCCTCTTACCTATGAAAGCGAAGAAGGATTCTAGAGAGTTGAGAGGTAACAGCTTGTCCGAGTAAACACTCATGACATCTTCAGAAGCTTTGAGTAGAGGTTCGTCATTGTTTCGAATATAATCCGCTAGAGCCGTGGGCCACTGGTCATCTGAGCCTTCAGGGACATTCTGCAATGTAAAGGAGGTTCACAATAGAAAATTATAGAAAAAAAAGAAGGAATTTTTAACTGTGTTAAGCATACTTCAATGCTTGTCACAAATATCGTTCCCTAATTATTACACCTAGATAAATTCGTAAAGGAGGTTCACAATAGAAAATTATAGAAAAAAAAAGAAGGAATTTTTAACTGTGTTAAGCATACTTCAATGCTTGTCACAAATATCGTTCCCTAATTATTACACCTAGATAAATTTTATGACCTGACTTGGAATCGGACTAACAACCTCCACATCTAAAGTCCAACGCGTTAACCACTGCACCACTGAGGTTGGTGCAAAGGCGACACTTAGTAATGCTGTGATATCCACAAAACTTGTTGAAAGGCTCTGCTTTACCACACAGTTAATTTAATTAATTAACAACCTCCACATCCAAAGTCCAACGCGTTAACCACTGCACCACTAAGGTTGGTGCAAAGGCGACACTTAGTAATGCTGTGATATCCACAAAACTTGTTGAAAGGCTCTGCTTTACCACACAGTTAATTTAATTTGTACTTACCCCGAAGGCGATGACATAAATCTGATCAATGAGCGCAAAGAATATGGCCGTGCCCCTGTACACTTTCCACGCTTTCACTTGCTTCTCCTCCGCGCTAAACGTTCGACTCATGGGCAGACTGTGGTGAACATTGCGCACATGACACGTGAACAAAAGACGGCGCAAGTGTTGCGCACGATGTTTGCGCCACTTGGAGTGAGAGTGAATGGCAAGAGAGAGCACGGCAAAGTAGTGAGGGCCCTCTGCCTCGTAGCAAGCGTCGATGAGCTTGTCTGTGCTACTGGTTTCCAAGTACGTGCTCAGGTTTTGATCTTCCCGCTTGAAGCTTCGGGTTCTGGAACAAGAGGAAAGCAAGATTGATTAATGTGTACTTTGGTTTAGGAAACCGAACCATTATCGAATTTCCGGCGGCATTGGGTTAAGATAGATTGATTGAGGTTTTACGTCATTGCACAACTACTACAGTTAAGGAAATTAGGATATATTGATGGAGGTTTTAGGTCCATCTCTCTATAACTAACTCAGTTTAGGAAAGCAAGATATTTGGTTGCTCCTTCCCTCAGAATAATTCAATTATGTCAACGCAACCGGGGTTTTGCTGTATAACTACTTCGGTTTAGTAAATCAAGATTGATTGATGAGGGCTTTGCTGTATAACTACTTCGCTACTTTGGTTTAGGAAACCGAACCATTGTCGAATTTCCGGCGGCATTGGGTTAAGATAGATTGATTGAGGTTTTACGTCATTGTATAACTACTACAGTTAAGGAAATTAGGATATATTGATGGAGGCTTTAGATCCATCTCTCTATAACTAACTCAGTTTAGGAAAGCAAGATATTTGGTTGCTCCTTCCCTCAGAATAATTCAATTATGTCAACGCAACCTTCATCTAGATTTAATGCGGCTTCACTCTTTTCCTATGTAAATGATTTCTAAAAGGTGTGTCCAAACATAGTCGAACGGCCGTTGATCGACGCGACGAGGCAGTGTGGACGGTTCAGTCGACATCGGTCGACGAACGGGCGACTATGTGTAAACACACCTTTACACTAGGTAACTAATAATCTCAGAGGCATTCACTTACGTATTAATCACATAGAGAGCCATATGGATGAGGTAGGGAATAAGGTGCATATTGGACTGAGGTCCACCACCGCCAGCATCTTCGTGGAAACTTTTCTCGTTAGCAAATCGCAGCAGGAGCAATTTCAAATCGTGGATCGTTGGTCCATACAGTATATCTCTGCAGGGAAAAATCAAAGCAAATGACGGATTAATAACTACAGATAAAAGTACTTTAACCTTGGTCCATACTGTAGTATACGAGTATCTCTGTAAAAGGAAATTAAATGTGAGAGATTAAAGAGCGAAATAGCGCCCCACCAAGTCAAAATTTGACCGCGCTACTAAGAGATATACGCCACAGACCAAGTAGCCGTTTCAGGTAGTTGTAGAGGAAATCACTACAAATGATAGTTAATAATATAAACAAGTCCTTCATCTTGGTTCCATTCGCAAATACTGTTGAGGACAAAATTCCATGACTCGGCTGGGATCGAACCCACATCCTCCCGATTACCGGGCGAGTGTCTTGACCATCGAGGCAGTTTTTTTTTTTTTTTTTTTTTTTTTTTTTTTTCTCCATTCTGGCTAAGGGACTTTAAACAGGGAGTATACCAGCCTGAATTTCCCTTGCTAAAGAAATAGCAAAGGTTGAGTGCGAAGGGCATCCACTCCTAAAATTTGTAGCCAAAACCAAATGTCTGCCCAAAGCATCACCCTAGTTAGGGCTGATTGAGAGGCTGACGAAAAACTCCGACCCCGTCTGCACACGGGAAAAGGCAAAGAAGAAGATTACACTTACATCTATTCCTCCGCACTCTGCCATCACGTTGGCCATCCGATAGACCTGCTCGTTATTCACTTCCTCTTCTTTCTTCGGGTCCAGATTCTCTATGAACTCTTCGGTAGCATCTCCCAGTAAACCTCGCATTCTGTACACGATCCTCATCACATCACCGTCACCACCATCTCCAGCCCATACTTTACGGTACACCTGATCGAGAAAGAAAAGAAACACAAGTATCATTTTATGAAGTCTAACTATAAAGTTCAAGGAAGAAGAACACAAGGAGGCGTCCCAAACTCGAAGAAAGGACAGAATAGGAGTTCCGAAACGAACATTATCTGTTTAGGATGAAGTTCGTCTAGCGTCGTAATCGAACCAACGACCTAGCACTAATAGGTATGTGTAAAGAAAAACAGGAAAAAACATACTTAAATTACGTTTGTAACGACTAAGTTAAGTTTTAACTTGACAGCAAATATGTAGATTGATTTTGTATCCAAGGTTGAATGGCGTGGGGGTAAGAACGGAAATGGGCTCAAGTTTCCCTCACTCTCCCTATTTTCTCAAATTATTTTACTATTTTACCTCCGGATAAGAATGTAATCTGCAAGCAATTATTATGAACGCAGAACATTTATTAATATGTCCTGGCCTTTCAAACAACGACAACTTGGTAGCAAAGTATTGGGATGCACGAGGGAAAATGACCTAATAGTCAACTCCGAGCATTTGAAAACAACAACAACTATTTTCTCAAATTGCCATTGAAGTACTGAGAACTCGTCTTACCTGTGTCACAGGCAAATCCAGACTGATGATCTTATTGTTGACTAGAAGTTCCATGCCATTGTCATCATCCAGGAGGGCTACGAGTTCACAATCCTTGTGTCGAGCCAGAGAGCTCGCAAACAGAGACTCAGGTACTTGGGGTCCCCACAGCGGCAGAATTCCATTACATTTGGTGTTGGCATTCTGAAGGGCGGCAGACTCCCACTCTTCCCGAGTTCTGGCCAATCTGTCGGGGAAGAAAACAAGTTCAATAATTTTTGTAATGATTCTTTATTTGTTTGTAATAATAATTTTACAAACACATATTAAATAATACAGTTTGAAAAACAAATGACTATTACAACAATACAATTGGCGATGATCTTCACATAAAAACCAGACAACTGTTATTCAGAGCTAGATGAATAGTCAATCCCATAAGGCTGCCAGGCCTAAAAACATTGGTATAGCCTTCTTCTTCCTAACCTTTTCCTACTGGGTCGGCGGTTCTTATCGGTCCCTTCCAGGCAGCCCTATTGTGTAAAAAAAAAAAAAAAAAAAAAAAAAAAAAAAAAAAACAAAAAAATAAAAAAGAAACGCTATCTCCTCCCTAAAAAAAAAAAAAAAAAAAAAAAAAAAAAAAAAAAAACAATAGATTATAAAGGAACGTAGTTCTGCTCCTTTTTTTCAATTTTATTTCGAGTCGGAAAATGAAAATCATTAGTGTAGGGCAGCCATCATATAAAAAAGCAAGTAATTATTATCACTTTCACATTTGTAACTTTTTTTATTCTTAACTTTCGTGGAACATGCTACCGAAAGCAAACTTTGGGGTACACCCACTTACCTCACAGCGGCCATATGACAGTCCGTGTGTACCACATTGAAGTGAGTCACGGTCGAATAGCCTACAGTCTTGCGAGTTTTTGATTCGTATTCCTCCACATTACATCGCTTGGTGAACGTATAGATGCCGAGAACCTTGTTGGGCTGATACTTGTAGCCTTCGCGACAAATGACGCACACCAGGCCCGTTTCTTCGCCTAGGTCTTCTAGTTGTTGCATGAGAGACGACGCTTGAGCGGTAACCTGGACAGAAAGAGAACAAGGTTAAGTTTAACGTTTATCATTTGATAGAAACCAGATTTAACACTTATTTCAGTCAAGTGAAGACCCATTTTTCTTCTTATTTAGTATAGTTTATCATTTGATAGAAACCAGATTTAACACTTATTTCAGTCAAGTGAAGACCCATTTTTCTTCTTATTTAGTATAGTTTATCATTTGATAGAAACCAGATTTAACATCACAATCCTGGCAGATCTTGTTTTTGATATCTCTCATCAGAGGCCCCAAACCAGGCTCCGTGCTCTTGTATGGGTTGCCCAACATTCGGCCCTGTAAAGAAATTAACGTTTAAGATTGGCTCTTCATAGATTCGTATAAGCTTAACCAATCCTTAGAGGCAGTTGCCCCTACACCTAGGTCTCAGAGTGGGCTCTTTGTGTGTGGAATTAAGCTAAGATCGACGCTTAAATGGGTTTGAGAACATTCGCTCTTTGTGACGGGAAAAAAATTATAAAAGTCATGAATGACTACACAATATTATTGTTACTTTTTTTTTTTAGTAATGGACGTAATAAAACGAAATTCAAAAGAACTTATCCCTTATATTGAGCTCATATATTTCAAGGAAAGAACACATTAGAGATAGAAGAATAATCATGATGGCTTACCTGTAGAAAATCTTCTTGTTGTGAATCTTTCTCGAGAGTCATGAGGAATTCTCCCACCTCGCTATCTTCAGGATGAATGATGGAGCAAAGCCTCTCGAACACAAACACAGGCGTCCTGATATCATTGGTAGAACAATTCCTTACTGTCTCGATACATATAGACATGAAGGATTTGGTCTCCTCTTCAGTCCCTGATGTCATCTCCTCCAGAAGTTCCAATAGTTTCTCCTGAGCCTTATCAACATGGTTTGTCCTCTGTACTACAAGTCGTCTGAGAGATAGATACCCATTCAGTACTGCAGCTACAAGACGACCTTTGAATTTGTTCTTCACGCTTTCCTCCTCTAGGAAACAAGCTACAATCTCTGTGAGACGATGTAGAACCAAACCTTGCGTGAGGTCAAAGTACAAAGTGGTCTCTTCTAATCCGTGTAAGATTTCGACTTCATATGTGAACAGGTCGGCTAGTTTGGTAAGAACGCCTTTGACAGCCATGTAGATTCTCCAGTGAGACACCACAAAGTATTCCATGAGAACCAGATACTCGATAGCAGAATCCCCTAGCTCAGTCAACTCATCCAGGAATCCTATCAACATATCCAGGATGTCTTTTTTCTTGTCTGTCGCCATACAGAAGATCTTGACCAGACTGCAAGCAGTTTCTCGTAGCTGAGGGGAATGAGGATTGAACAGGAGTTGTTTGAGCCAGTTCGGGTCTGGGAATTTGAACGCTAGTTGAGAACAGAAAGGATTTTTCCGTTCTATGATTCGTTTTCTCCACAAGCGCCAATATTTCTCCTGTATGTACAGGACATGCACTTCAGACGGGGTAGAGGGCAGAGGGAGCATCACTTTGTAAGGACATCGCTTCACCCAGGACTGATAGTGATAGTCAGGATCATTCTGTAACCATCGTACGAAATCTATTTCACATGCAGTTCCTACTTGTAGCATTCCCTTGGGAGAACCTTTGCTACCCAATACCTCATGTGTTGATCTGTTGGGATAGTTGACATCAGGGTACACGAGGTTGTGTATGATATCAAGTACATTCTGTAGATAATGCTCAATGCTAATGAGTGACTCTGGTTCCTCATTGAGTAACACGAAGAACAACATAAGTACACAACGGACTTTGATCTCGGAACATTCTTCATTCCAGTCTTTCAGAGCTGACAGCACAGCCAGTTCATTACGTAGCGGCGTATTTAGCTTGAGTTTTATAGTGAGAAGTACTTGCTGGGTGATATTGTCACATAGCTCACTGGTAGCCACCGGATCATCACATACTAGATAGCATATAATCTGCTTCACATCAAACTGATTCTCAGAGGTTCCATGCTTCAGACTATGATCATCAGTCAGTCACTCAGTCAGTCAGAAGTAATTTGAATTTAAACGGGGTAATAGACTCTCTTCCATTTTTGGTGTATGCTACTGAACAGCTGATTCAAGATCACAGTAAGGAGAAAAAAAACATTGCCTATTTTCTTGGTGAACCTAATGCTTTATTTTATTAATATTATTATTTTAATTTTTTCAAGATTTTTTACCAACCCGAGAGAAACGAGGATTTCCCTATACTTAATACCCAGGCCATCTTCGGATTGAACTCAATCCTGAGACAATCCACGGTGGTAAAACTCGACCTTAAGGGAAGACTCTATAGAAAAAGAAAGCAGATCTTTACCTTGGAACTATCCAGTGGTTCAAGATTCTTGGTGAACCTAATGCTTTATTTTATTAATATTATTATTTTAATTTTTTTAAGATTTTTTACCAACCCGAGAGAAACGAGGATTTCCCTATACTTAATACCCAGGCCATCTTCGGATTGAACTCAATTCTGAGACAATCCACGGTGGTAAAACTCGACCTTAAGGGAAGACTCTATAGAAAAAGAAAGCAGATCTTTACCTTGGAACTATCCAGTGCATTGTGAGCGTTGGTATGTTTCAAGATCTGATAGGTAAGTCGGACTAGAATTTCAGTCAGCAAATCGGGATAGCTCTCGAAAATATCGTTGGTGTGATTCTTGACGTAGGATTTCAAGAAGAACGGAGTGAAATCGGGCAGAGGCTGCATGGAACGCGGTTTAAGAACGTTCTTGACCGGGGTGTCTTTCTCTTCGCTTTCTTTCCTGAGGGAGGGCAGAAACAAAGGATTACATTAACCAGGGTTGAGTGGTAGTGACAGGATATACCTATCCTTGCCCTGGTGCATTCGACGGCATAACTACATTATACCATAATAAATACAGTGAGCTAAGATCTGAAGTAGAACGTTCTTGACCGGGGTGTCCTTCTCTTCGCTTTCTTTCCTGAGGGAGGGCAGAAACAAAGGATTACATTAACCAGGGTTGAGTGGTAGATATTGCCTCTGGCAACAATTTTGCCCTTTGCTTGAAATTATTGCATTTTGTACATGATGATAATCATAACCATCTTATTATTATTCGTCTTATTATTATTAACTAGACAGACGAACAAAGTCGGTCCTTATTTCCCTCTTATACTCGATCTTACCACAGAGTTTTCAGTTGATTGTCGAGCTTAAGAAATACTAGCCTATGTAAATCAAATGGGTGACGTCAAAACTCTTCACAATGTGTAAACTCTCAGAAGATCGACCATTATAGAAATTATGTAACCTAGGTAGGTAGCTTGGACGGTAGCGCGCCTGCCTTGTAAGCGCTACATTGCGGGTTGGATTCTCGCCCGGGGCGGACTTTATCCTAAACAGATGAGGTTCGTTCTAGGAACGGTTGGCTTTCTCTTATTCTGTCATCCTCTCTTTGATTTCGGGACGATAAGGCTTTCGCTATTGCAGTTCCCTCCATCAAACCTCTTTGAAGAGAGAGAGAGAGAGAGAAAAAAATCACCTGATTACATTACTTTCCTTGACACGATTACAGTACCTTCCTGCCTATAGAATAAGGAAAGTAAAAAGGTACTTCGTACTTCTTTATGGTACAAGATTTAACTTACTCTCTCCAGTATCGCAGTAGATCAGACAGCTGATGTTTGCTGAGACTCAGGAAGCCCTGTCTGTACAGCTTGGTAGCCGTCATCATGGCTGTGTCATTGCCACTCTTGTTCTTAGACCGCATCATAAGGACCGACAGGAATCGAAGCAGGACTAGCAGGGATTCGCGCTCGTTCTTCATGGAGGGCGTGACTATGTCGGAGAGCATGTCGAGATCTTGACTGGCCACCATGTCGGAGACCTGGAAAAGATATTATATAGAAGAAAAAAAATTAAAAACTCCCTTCTTTTCTGACGAAAAAAAGATTGATCTCCTAGAATTTGACCACATTTTCCCGGTTTATAAAAAGTCTTAGCCAAGGGTCCAAAAACCAGACCCTAAAACTTAGCATCTTTCTTTCTTCCTTTCTTTGGTGGTGGCGAGGTTCCACACATCGCCCAGAGAAAAACTGGAACGATTTTGGTAATGTATGTTGAGAAAAAATGGCTAGGGCACTCTAAACAGGGGATACCAGCCTGAAATTTCCCTTGCTAAAGAAATAGCAAGGGTGCGAAGGGCAACCACTCGTAAAAAAATTGTAGCCAAAACCAAATGTCAGCCCAAAGCAATTACTTTAGGGCTGACTGAAAGGCTGACGAAAAACACGATTGAAGAAGTCGTGACGAAAAAAACGACAGGAAAAGGTGAAGAAGACCAAAATGTTACGAAAGAAAACATACCTCTGTGATACATCGCGTAATAAACTCCTCCAGAACAGCCTTATCCTGGGCATCCTCACAGTCCAAATCCGAAGCCAGCATAAGAACCACCTGGAGGAATGGTATGACTTGCACTCCCGAGTAGTCCTTCAGTTTGGGTATCAGGTCCAGAAACTTGTTCAGGATAGCGATACGCCAAGTGTGAAGTTTCTTTACGATGGTTTCGTTTTCAGGTTCGTTGTCAATGTCGACGTCTGTGGAAAAACAACAACAATAAGATTTTGTTTAGACCGCGGGAGTAAAGGGACTTTTCAGTCTCATTCTGGCAGTATAAACAGGGTATATTCTATTCTAATAATTAAGGTATAAAAGGAATACGTTATTAAATAAACGACCGGTATAAGTATATAATTATGATCTTAAAACTGCCCGGATGATACAGGAAAGTCATTTTACACACAAAAGACGAAAATCTTATACCTTTGGATCATTTTTGGAATCTGAATCCCTTTTTTATTATTATTATTATTACTATGTATTGATTTTGGCCTGAAGAAAGAAAGGCCGACCATTCTTGCAGAATGAAGTTGTATTGGCAAAGGAGGAAGAATGAGAGGAGTTAAGAATATCGTGGTCCCTAGATGATCGAAACGAAAAAAAAAAGAAGAAATGTATTGATTTTGGTAATCACGATTGACTTTCGGCCAATTTAGGGCCCAAGAGAACACCTTAGGGTAAAGAGTAGGAGAACCCTGTCACATAAAGCCGAAAAAAGATTGTAACTTTACCTGTAGTGACCAAGGCAGCGGCAGAAGTTGAAGCTCCTTCCCCACGTCCTTCGCCTTTTGGTGCCTGAGAGTTCTGATCCTGAGGAGTGTCCCCATACGCTGAACTACGTCCTGATACGTTCTGCTCTCCTGTGATGCTGTCTGCACCACTGCCACCACTCGCATGACATAGGAACGGATCTTTCTCATCATAGTTGATAGCGCGACACTTGTGACACTGGAAAGCATTCTCTCCACAGTTGCTGCATACACCTGGGTTAGCAGGGACAGTAGCAGAGCACCGTGGACACTGTAGATTCTCAGAGTTGGCTTGCATGTTCTCATAGAACTCGTGGTATTCTATCATCAGGTTACACGCTACTATTGGCAGCGGGAATTCTATCTTCACTTCTGTTTGTCCACTTTCCAGAGTGACTCTCTTGGCTTTGTTCCATGTCGTTGTACGATTCTTCAGTTCAATCACAGCCTGTACACTTTTGTTATTGTAGTAAATATTGATTGTTTTCACCATCTTGGTGCGCTTGAGATCCGCGATTCTCAAACTAATCTTACTAATCGTATGAGAGCCAACCAGTTTGACTATTTGAGTGTTGGTTGTGAACTTTGAGTCTATTTTCACGGCCGATAGTTTGATATTGGTGAAAGATATCTCAGGATTATTGCACACAGGACATGGGTTAGTTTCCAGATAAAATCCTTCTAGCTCCATGAATCTGGAGAGTTGACTATAAATGTAATTGTTCGGATGATTAGCAAGCAGTTGGTTTTGTTTTCTCAAGCTTTCCACTGCGTTGGTAACAAACTCGAGACTCTGAAATCAAACGAAACCAAAACTTATTATTAGTATACGACGATAACAACTAACATAATAGTCTAAGAAAAACAAACGCCGAACTATTGAAATGACGGTGATGCTCAAACACGACATAATCAAGGAAGGTTTCCTAGACCTAGGTTCTGGAGATATAGCGAGTTTGGCTTACCCTGGCAGGATCATTATCCTCATTCCGGATGTATTGCATGGTGAAGTAGGACAGGATATCGGTGAACTGAGCTGCTTTACGTCCATAAGCGTGTAGACTAGGCCAGAGTGACCAGAGAAGATCCAACATATTCTCCTGGTCTATTGTATCACAGTTTCTGGGGGGAGAGAACAAACATAAGATATAAGTTTCGGAAAATAATATCTTTAAGGGCCATTTGATCGGTTTTAAATCGGTTTGGAACGATTGTAAATTGATTGAAATGGGCCATTAAATTCGAAATTCCGAAACAAATAGGTCCTCTACCTGCCTCGGTGGTGTAGTGGTCAAGACACACGCCTGGTAAATAGAAGGGTGTGGGTTCAATCCCAGCTGAGGTATGGAATTTTATTTATTTGAAAATTCGATCACGTAATAATGGAGCTCTAAGAGACCGCTCCTACTTGTTCAGATAAAAATCGTGTCGTGTGTAGTGGGAACACTAATTTAAATTACATTGCCTACAGGACATTCGGGAAAAATCGGATGAAACTCACGACCAGTGGGAACGGGCTCTAAAGATTAGGTGGTTAACCTCCAACGGCGGTAAACAACTCACCTAGTGGTTATCTTCCACTCAAGAGTCCATTATTACTAGTGGTTACCTTCCACTAAAGAGTCTATTATTGTGTTTACTTACTGGTAGAGCGCTATAGCGAGAGAATGACACTGCCATCGAATAGACACGTTGTTTGACTCCAGAAGGAAAGTTTTGATAAACGCCCACAATACTTCAATACCTATCACCTGAAATACGAAAGAAAATAATTAATCCACCATAGCTAATTGAACAAGCCCCAAAGATCTAATTACATTGCTGGGACAAAGGTTTTAAATAATAATTATTCCATCATAACCTCAAGGGCCATAAAAGATCTTAGTTGGATTGCTGAGACAAAATGATTATATTTTTTTTACACTGGTATTGCAGCCACTGGTTGCTCTTATTGGAAAGAAGCTCGAATTTTCTCAAGGTTGAGTGCACAACTGCGCACCAAGTTCTAAGCAAAGAGCCGAAACGAGTATAGTCGCTAGAAAAAAAAAAATACCTTGTGGATTTGTTTGACAAGTTCCACAGAGAGATTGACATCGGATTCCGCTCCCTCCTTACTGGGAGGGGCAGGAGGGGTAGATGTAGAAGGAGAAGGGGAGGGGGTGGGAGCAGACACCACGGTAATTTGAACAGTGCCCTCTTTCTCCTTGATATTGCTGGCGCTCGCTTTCTCCTTGTTCAAAGCGTCCTTGTCTTTTTCCTGGAAGAAACATAGAAATGTGAGCTCACGTGACGTGATAGTGTGGCTGTCCTGAACGAGATGAACTATAATACTATGGGAAAACTTTGAACTACATCTTTCTGACTCCCCCTGAGCTCAAGTGACGTGATGGTAGTATGTCTCTACCTTTAGAATCAAAGCTCATCAAAATCGCTATAAAATCATGCAACATCAAAATGGACCTCGCATTCTGTATACGATCCTCATCACATCACCGTCACCACCATCTCCAGCCCATACTTTACGGTACACCTGATCGAGAGAGAAAAAAAAAACATAAGTATCACTTTATGAAGTCTAACTATAAAGTTCAAGGAAGAAGAACACAAGGAGGCGTCCCAAACTCGAAGGACAGAATAGGAGTTCCGAAACGAACATTATCTGTTTAGGATGAAGTTCGTCTAGCGTCGAAATCGAACCAACGACCTAGCACTAATAGGTATGTATAAAGAAAAACAGGAAAAAGCATACCTACTTAAATTACGTTTGTAACGACTAAGTTAAGTATTAACTTGACAGCAAATATGTAGATTGATTTTGTATCCAAGGTTGAATGGCGTGAGGGTAAGAACGGAAATGGGCTCAAGTTTCCCTCACTCTCCCTATTTTCTTAAATTACCATTGAAGTACTGAGAACTCGTCTTACCTGTGTGACAGGCAAATCCAGACTGATGATCTTATTGTTGACTAGAAGTTCCATGCCATTGTCATCATCCAGGAGGGCTACGAGTTCACAATCCTAGACTATGATCCATGAGTTCCTGTACTACATTGAGATCTCGCATGTATTTCCTAGCCAGTCTGATGTTGGTTAAAGCTCGGATTAGTGTGAGACAATGTTCAGACACGGCAAAGCAACACGCATAGCATTGTCCTGTTAGTTGAGGGACATTGTAGAAGATATCCAGAACCTCTGACGTGTTTCCTTTACCCACAGTGAGCTTATCATACTTGAGTAGTTCTTTACGTGAAGCCAACACTTGCTGTAAGGTTCTACTCAACTCTTCAAAAGCATTCTTGCAGTCTACCGAGTAGCGATGTGCTAATACTTGGATCACTTTGTTCACTGAGGTAACATTGATAATATGGGATTGTGTATTCCCAGCCGCTGCTGCAGCTGCTACTACTGATGCTGTCACTGAGTTGATCTGATTAATATCCTCAGGGGGAGTACTATACACTCTATCTTCCACTCTGGTTAGCAGAGATACCAGGGCTGGCTTCAGATTAGTGAGCTGTCTGTAGCACAGGTTGGCTTTGTCTAGTTGACTATTAATGGTAGTGATAGCTTTCGCTCTCTCCTCATCATTGGTTATGGCGTCTACAGTACAGCAAGGTCTTGCAGTTATCACATAGTCAAACTTGGCGTACTTACAGAATCCACATGCATGACATAGGAACGGATCTTTCTCATCATAGTTGATAGCGCGACACTTGTGACATTGGAAAGCATTCTCTCCACAGTTGCTGCATACACCTGGGTTAGCAGGGACAGTAGCAGAGCACCGTGGACACTGTAGATTCTCAGAGTTGGCTTGCATGTTCTCATAGAACTCGTGGTATTCTATCATCAGGTTACACGCTACTATTGGCAGCGGGAATTCTATCTTCACTTCTGTTTGTCCACTTTCCAGAGTGACTCTCTTGGCTTTGTTCCATGTCGTTGTACGATTCTTCAGTTCAATCACAGCCTGTACACTTTTGTTATTGTAGTAAATATTGATTGTTTTCACCATCTTGGTGCGTTTGAGATCCGCAATTCTCAAACTAATCTTACTAATCGTATGAGAGCCAACCAGTTTGACTATTTGAGTGTTGGTTGTGAACTTTGAGTCTATTTTCACGGTGCAGTGGACACTACTTTGACTACATCTTCTACATTATCACTCATGAGAAGTTGCTGCAGGACATCTACCATAGCATGGATTACTGATTCCACATGGGTGAGGCCCCTTACCACCACACTTGAGATGGCAGGATTCTTGGGTCTCGCCTTGAGGAAGAACCACATGGTATCGCGGTGGACACTACTTTGACTACATCTTCTACATTATCACTCATGAGAAGTTGCTGCAGGACATCTACCATAGCATGGATGACTGATTCCACATGGGTGAGGCCCCTTACCACCACACTTGAGATGGCAGGATTCTTGGGTCTCGCCTTGAGGAAGAACCACATGGTATCAAGGAGTTGTAGTACACAGCCTTTGGTTCCTACTTGATTCCAACGTCCTGGGGTCACGTGACTTCCGTACAGACTGAGGTGGTGCATGCGATGAATTGCTATACTTCGCACCATTAGGAGGATTCTGAAGAACTCTTCAGAGTCAATACCTATGCTTCCGTCTAGGTTGAAAGTGTTTAACTTCTCGTAAGCGTACTTGAGCATGATTTCATCAATAAAGTTATAATAAGAGACTCTGGAGGTATGCACACAAGCTAGGAGAGATTTGGCTCTGAGCACTAGACTAGCGGACACTGGCATGACCATGATCTCAGAGGCATGATCAGATATAACACTCTTCAACTGAGACACACTGCTACTCTCCTCTTCCGCAGAACTCATCTGACTCTTTAGTTTCAACGTGACATCAATAATGTGAAGGATATTTCCCATGACTTTCTCCACACGGTTCATTTTCAAGAGGAAAGAATTACTATCACTTGAAGCAGTGGGAACGATAGCGTTTGCATTGATTGAAGTCACATCCTCTGCCTCGTCAGGCCAGCCGAACTGATCTTTGGATTTTCCGTACACTGTGATCGAGTCTATGATTTGAATACCATGAATATCACCAGAGCAGCCAAACTTCAACGTCAAAGACTTGTCGGATTGTAAGCTCTCTTCCCGTGTGAGGGGAATATTGTACCAGCGGTTACGTTGGGAAGTTACTGTGATGGTTCTATTATACACTTCTATGAAGCGAGGACTCTTGGTAGGATCATGGGCGCCTAGTAATACACGCACGCCAGTAATCACCATAGAACTGTCGGAATTCTTGATCTCGATAGTAATGGGAGGTACAGCCTTGCTGATGACAACATAGAGACCTGTCGTGTTGAAGCGAGTCTTCACCTGGGCTGCGTTATACAGCTGCAGCAGATCCTTGCCACTAAATTCAACATCACCGAGGAGAGTACAATGCTCAAAGAAATCAATAGGGAATATGGGAGAAGAACCTGAGGGTTTGGATGACTTGGCTGTCTTCTTCCTCTTCAAAGGTTTAGGAATGGTGTGATTAGAGGTGGCCTTGAGTTCTGGTCCTAACCAGAAGTTGGTCTCTGCAGGATTGTCATTGTAGATTCGGGGAATATGGGAGAAGAACCTGAGGGTTTGGATGACTTGGCTGTCTTCTTCCTCTTTAAAGGTTTAGGAATGGTGTGATTAGAGGTGGCCTTGAGTTCTGGTCCTAACCAGAAGTTGGTCTCTGCAGGATTGTCATTGTAGATTCTCAGACTCCCATCTTCACAAAGCAAGATGAGGGTGGTACGATTATTATGATTGATAGCTACCATATCGAGGAATTTAGATTTGCTTCCGAATGGATGTAGTTTGATCTCTTGTACTTTGACGATGTGAGGTTTGATTGTTAGAGCTACAGGTGTGTTACATTGCATCATGGCAAATAGTTATGATTGATAGCTACCATATCGAGGAATTTAGATTTGCTTCCAAATGGATGTAGTTTGATCTCTTGTACTTTGACGATGTGAGGTTTGATTGTTAGAGCTACAGGTGTGTTACATTGCATCATGGCAAATATGAGGCCTGGATGGTTGGGAACTTCCATCCACTGGTACAGAGGCTGTCCATTGCCTTTGCTAATAGGAGTTCCAGCTAGTCTTGATGAGCCTATGATAAGCAAGGTCGGCTGTGACACAGCAGTCTCTACAGGTTGACCCTGGGGTATAGGAGCCAGATAGCTTTTGCCGTTTGAATAACTGAAGAAGAGAAGCCGAAGTGTGTGAGAGAAATAGATGGAGACACCACCACAGTTCATAGCACCCAAGTCATCTGCGATGTCATCTAGCAGGGTGTTCATAGTCTGGGTCACATAAAACTGTTGTTCAGCAGAGTTCTCAGAGGAGTAAGGCATCACCTCATGTAAGTTCTGAGTATAGATCACTCCTATGGATGACATGATAAGGATAGCACATGCTCCATTATCCTCACACACAAATGTTGCATCTCGGATTTTCCCAGTGGGGAGGACAAAGTACAAATAAGGATGAACGACGTCTTTGTCTAACTGATAGATCTTGATATTGAGAGCTGTCACAATAGCTAATGTACTCTGACGTCCTGGTATCCATAGAGCTTTGATGATGTAGTTGCTAGTTTCACAATGAGGATTGATAGTGATACTGTCAGTAGCTTGTGACATGCCTGATGTAAAGCTAAACACAATACATTCCTTGAGACCACACACAGCAAGTAACTCTTCATTACAAGGATTTGCTTCCACTGACAGAATAGTGATGGGTAGAGACACAGATGCTAGCTTAATCAAAGTCAGTTTCCTCTTTGAAGAATCAATTTGTTTTAGCAGACCACTAAGTTGTAGCAGAGTTATCTTTCCTTTCTCGTGAGACACAGCTACCAAGTGTTGTCTTTTACTTTGAGGTGATGACAGAATACACATGCATGTTCGTCTGATGGAATTGTTTGAGATAAGCTGACGTATTGTTTGGCCTTGGTCGCCGTTCAAGTTCATTCTAACATTTTCAAAAGCTCCTTCTTGAGATCCCATCACAGGGACCATGAGGTTATCTGTATTCTCTACAAACTTGTGTTGCATGTTCTGCAGTTGGAACAGTCCATGACTTACTCTATCAAATACACCTACTGGTGACGTTTTCGCAATCCCTGCCTTCAGTGCTGGTGTCATTTCCTTGAACACTTCCAAGATAGGTGGCAAAATCTCCCATGCCACCACTCTCTGAACCAGCGCTTCCCACCTGAAACACCATAGAAAGAGGTTTCATCATTGACACTGTCCTCAGAGTACCTCAATTGGGGTTGAAGAAACGAAACAATGGGAAAACCATGTCTGCAATGACTCTATAAGTCTATAGTGGGTTTCACTCGCAATACTAATTGTGATACATAATTCAATACCCGCGTTAGGTTAAATAATGTTTTTCATTTAAAATAAAATAAATAATCCCTTACCTGTTCAGCTGGCGAAGTACGTAGTGTGCTTCCATCAGTGGCAGCAGTAGAGCCTTCATCATCATCAGATCCCCCTGGTGATGCAGTAGTGTCTGAATAGTGACTGTAGTTGTGTAGGGAATTAGTCAAGTTAGAGACACCAGAGCGGTTCAAGCTTTGAGAAGACAGAGCTTGCAAACTCTCATTCATACTCTGCAACTCTGCCTGCACAACATTTCGCCTCTGCTGACTCTCATCCCGTGCTTGCTGCGCTTCCTGTAATTCCTGTTGTACTTCCTGTAAGCTCAGAGCAATGGCAAGTTCCACCATAGCCTCATCATCTGCATCAGGCGGGATGTCTATGAGTGGAGGGAAGTTACCAGCTCCTAGGAGAGCTTCTACATTCACTGACACATCATTACCAGCTGACATGTCAGGCCCTAGGAGACTGATGGGTTCCACAGCGTCAATATCATAGTGAGCCAACCCTGATTCAGATTCGGATACTTCTTCTTCTTATGTTGTCCAGAATAACAGAGTTCAGTTCTGCATCATTGCCTTGGGCGATGGACTTGAACCCTGGATCTGCAGTAAGTGAGTCCTTGATAGATTGCAGCCACTTGGTGGCCGCTTCAAACAATAACTGATGTCCTCGACCATCCACAAAGTCTGCAAGCTTGGACAGAAGACTTATTAGTTCTGGGAATTGAATAGTTTGAGGATCTTTGTTTGTCAAATGAGTGAGAGGTATCAAATGTTCAAGCAGACATAACGCCTCATTGTGAAGTTTATACTTGATCATATAGTGCACCATGTTTCTTAAGAACTTTACATTCTCAGTCGATTCCTCTCCTATGATTCTGGTCTCAACTGATAGATCTTGATATTGAGAGCTGTCACAATAGCTAGTGTACTCTGACGTCCTGGAATCCATAGAGCTTTGATGATGTAGTTGCTAGTTTCGCAATGAGGATTGATGGTGATGCTGTCAGTAGCTTGTGACATGCCTGATGTAAAGCTAAACACAATACATTCCTTGAGACCGCACACAGCGAGTAACTCTTCATTACAAGGATTTGCTTCCACTGACAGAATAGTGATGGGTAGAGACACAGATGCTAGCTTAATCAAAGTCAGTTTCCTCTTTGAAGAATCAATTTGTTTTAGCAGACCACTAAGTTGTAGCAGAGTTATCTTTCCTTTCTCGTGAGACACAGCTACCAAGTGTTGTCTTTTACTTTGAGGTGATGACAGAATACACATGCATGTTCGTCTGATGGAATTGTTTGAGATAAGCTGACGTATTGTTTGGCCTTGGTCGCCGTTCAAGTTCATTCTAACATTTTCAAAAGCTCCTTCTTGAGATCCCATCACAGGGACCATGAGGTTATCTGTATTCTCTACAAACTTGTGTTGCATGTTCTGCAGTTGGAACAGTCCATGACTTACTCTATCAAATACACCTACTGGTGACGTTTTCGCAATCCCTGCCTTCAGTGCTGGTGTCATTTCCTTGAACACTTCCAAGATAGGTGGCAAAATCTCCCATATTCTATCAAAGATATTGGGGGAAACAGGTCCCAGCTTTTCTCTTAGATTTTCGATTTTGATTTGATTGTAGCCATAATAATTATCATCGTACATGTAGTGGTAAGAGTTACTGAGGATAGGTTCGAATGAGGACCTTTGTCTCAGGGAGCTGGGCATAGAGGAGCTTTCCTGATGTGATAGAGAGGCAGAGGACATGGCAGCCGAGCTTTCCTGAAGATATTGGGCGAAACAGGTCCCAGCTTTTCTCTCAGATTTTCGATTTTGATTTGATTGTAGCCGTAATAATTATCATCGTACATGTAGTGGTAAGAGTTACTGAGGATAGGTTCAAATGAGGACCTTTGTCTCAGGGAGCTGGGCATAGAGGAGCTTTCCTGATGTGATAGAGAGGCAGAGGACATGGCAGCCGAGCTTTCCTGAGGATTTCTCTTCGTTAATGCTAAACACTGTCCATTCTCTTTAGCACCACAATCACAGAAGAAATTACCAAACTTGGAGTAAGTAATATCGTGGTTCTTATGGCAAACCTGAGCGCACACAGAACATACACCGACCCCGTCTATCATCTTACACGTGTGACAATGATACCAGTGCTGGTTCATGAATTCTTTCTGTGTTATCGTGTACGTACAGAGTTTATTACAAAGACTATCTTCATCTGACTCATCGCCAGCACTATCCTCGTCATCATCATGTGTGACGTCATCATTCCATTCAATATCCAGATCTAGAGGAGGAGGGAATGCCTCAGACTCCCCTACACACTCTGCTAGGGATTTGTTCAAACCTTTCGGGAACAAGGCTACAATGAACTCTGACATGTATATCAATAAGTAGCTTATGTTGTTAGACTATCTTCATCTGACTCATCGCCAGCACTATCCTCGTCATCATCATGTGTTACGTCATCATTCCATTCAATATCCAGATCTAGGGGAGGAGGGAATGCCTCAGACTCTCCCACACACTCTGCTAGGGATTTGTTCAAACCTTTCGGGAACAAGGCTACAATGAACTCTGACATGTATATCAATAAGTAGCTTATGTTGTCCAGAATAACAGAGTTCAGTTCTGCATCATTGCCTTGGGCGATGGACTTGAACCCTGGATCTGCAGTAAGTGAGTCCTTGATAGATTGCAGCCACTTGGTGGCCGCTTCAAACAATAACTGATGTCCTCGACCATCCACAAAGTCTGCAAGCTTGGACAGAAGACTTATTAGTTCTGGGAATTGAATAGTTTGAGGATCTTTGTTTGTCAAATGAGTGAGAGGTATCAAATGTTCAAGCAGACATAACGCCTCATTGTGAAGTTTATACTTGATCATATAGTGCACCATGTTTCTTAAGAACTTTACATTCTCAGTCGATTCCTCTCCTATGATTCTGGTCTGAATAGAAGTGTCTGATACAGTAGGAACCACAGCTGTTGTAGATTCAACATTCTCATTCTTCTTGTCATCCGCTTCATTAGAACTAGTGGTTGTAGTGTTACTAGATGATATCCCCAGTGTTATAATGGGAGTTGTCTGCGCACCTAGAGCGGACTGCTTGGCTGCTTCGTCCACATCTTTACTCTTTGATGGGAAGTTAGTCATGATTTGTTTGAGGAACGGGGCACAGTTCTCAGAGTCCAGTGTCAAGTGACATATGGAGAAGCAAAGCTCGTACATTGTTTGCTCATTGGGGATATCTTCAGCCAGACAGAATATCTGATTCAAGAAGAGAATGACGCGGTTTGTGTAGGCAGGTTTGTTTGCTAGGGTTGGGCTGTTGATTGAGAAAGCAATGGACAGGATGTGTTTGTCCTGCTCCGTGAGGAAGAACCGTTCTAAAGCCATCAGCTTGGAAGATTCACTGACTAGAACCATACTTCTGAACCAGTCCAGACTGTAGAGGAATATCTGTTCATCTATATGACCTGTTGTATCTCCCATACCATCAGGTTTAGTCTCGTACGCATGGTTCACAATCAATCTGTATAAATGTTTAGCATATATCAGATGAGAATGATACTGGTGTCCCTCCTTTGTTACATTGGTAGCTACTCTATCAATGTACAGTTTGCTCACTTGCTCTAGCTGTCCTGAGCATGCATCATAGCTCAGAGGTAGAAACAGACTGATGATATCTTCTTTGAGAAATTTTTTCAGACTTTCAGAAGGACATGCCCTGTAAAATAAAACAAAGAATGAGAGTGATACTGGTGTCCCTCCTTGGTTACATTGGTAGCTACTCGATCAATGTAGAGCTTGCTCACTTGCTCTAGCTGTCCTGAGCATGCATCATAGCTCAGAGGTAGAAACAGACTGATGATATCTTCTTTGAGAAATTTTTTCAGACTTTCAGAAGGACATGCCCTGTAAAATAAAACAAAGTATACATGAAATATGTACTGTGAAAGCAGTTATCATTATAATACTACTATATTATAGGATATGGGCTAGTTGGTGCTTGGATTTTGAAAGATTCACGCGTCCCATTCCAGAAGTAGAACAGAACAAGCTAAAATAAAAATTTACCGTTCTGTAGAGTACCTAGTAAGATTTCTCCCTTCAAAAGACTCATTTTGTTTACTTTTTAGATCCTATATAAGGAGAAGGAAAGCTGTCCGAAACTTACAAAGCAAACTCTCCAATGAACGTGATAAGCGTATAAAGTAAAGACTTGAGCGAAGGAATTATCTTGTAGCAGATGCCCAACTGAGGTACTTGTGACATGTGAAGTTGAATCTGAGCCATGATGTTGTCTTCGAACACTTGGCCAATGTGCTTGTAGGTCTTCTGTAAAATTGAAATAAAAGGAATCATGAATTAGTAATAGATAGAAACAGTAAGAAAACCATCTAGTTTATTGATAGCCTGTTATAAAACAGACTACGGTTTCTATAAATACCGAATCCCTCTAACCTCAGATAGAACTATTTTTATGGCCAAATTCACAAATCATAAAATCCACACCTTCCTTGGGATTTGAACCTCCGTCCTCCAGCTTATGAGGCGAGAGTCCTAAAGGTCTGTTGCCACTGGTCGCGAGTTTCATCCGATTTTTTTTTCCCCGAATGTCCTGTAGGCAATGAAATTCAAATGAGAGTGTTCCCACTACACACGACACGATTTTTTTTTTTTTTTCGAACGACACAAAATGTCCTTGTAGGCAATGTAATTCGAATGAGAGTGTTCCCACGACACGATTTTTTTCCGAACGGCAAGTGGGAACAGGGCTTGCCTGCTAAGCTACCAAGGCAGACATAAATACTTACCACTTCCCGTGGCTTGTAGCTGGCCAAAGTCCCAAATCATTAAATCCACACCTTCCTTGGGATTTGAACCTCCGTCCTCCAGCTTATGAGACGAGAGTCCTAAAGGTCTGTTGCCACTGGTCGTGAGTTTCATCCGATTTTTTTTTCCGAATGTCATGTAGGCAATGAAATTCAACGATTTTTTTTCCGAACGGCAAGTGGGAACAGGGCTTGCCTGCTAAGCTACCAAGGCAGACATAAATACTTACCACTTCCCGTGGCTTGTAGATTTCAACGGATGACCATTTTTCGATCACTTTCTTCACGGTGTCCGGCAATTTGGCGTAAAACTCGGCTGACACTTGGTTCAAATAGCGTGCCGTGTGACGATTGGTAGCTACGGGGATTATGTTACGTAGAGCCAGCAGATCGTTGTCTGTATACGAGGGCGCGGTGTCTTGAATGTCGTGCAATATCGTAGAGCTGAGGGAAAAACAAACAAATGAATAGGATAGAATAGAGTATACCTTGTTTATCTGCTGGGATAGAACTGAAAAGTACCTTTACTCTCACAGTCTAACTAAGGTATTGTATACCTGAATACGAAAATATATACCACTCGGGCACAGGAGTGGGAAATAGTACCTGCAGAGAAGGAACATTCGCTGGAACAGCTTAGTGACCACAGACAGGAACCCCTGGTCAGCCACCAGCTTCTCAATGAGACCAGAATTAGGGTCCTCATCTGGAGGCAAAGGTTTGGCGTAGTTCTCCACAGATGAAGAGTCAGAGGATTCATTATCCGAACTGAATTTGCCTGACGAGTCTGACCTGTGAAAGAGAAATGACAAAGTTGATATTAAAGAAAAATCCAAGTTATCTACATATAATACAAAAGCCCCTAAAATTATCACCCTAGTTAGGGCTGATTAAGAGGCTGACGAAAAACGCCGATCCCGTCTGTACACTGGAAAAGGCGATGAAGAAGAAGATTGAAAGGCTACTTACAGATTAGAGGAGCTCTTGTTGACTTTGTTCACTTCAATCATCTGCTCAACAAACAACATGGGGGCACCTCCCCGTGACAGTAGATATTGCCTCTGGCAACAATTTCGCCCTTTGCTTGAAATTATTGTATTTTGTACATGATAATAATCATAACCAATACTTAGAGTCTTATTATTATTAACTAGACAGACCAACAAAGTCGGTCCTTATTTCCCTCTTATACTCGATCTTACACACAGAGTTTTCAGTTGATTGTCGAGCTTAAGAAATACGGGCCTATGTAAATCAAATGGGTGACGTCAAAACTCATGACAATGTGTAAACTCTCAGTGGTAAGATCGACCATTATAGAAATTATGTAACCTAAGTAGCTTGGACGGTAGCGCGCCTGCCTTGTAAGCGCTACATTGCGGGTTGGATTCTCGTCCGGGGCGGACTTTATCCTAAACAGATGAGGTTCGTTCTAGGAACGGTTGGCTTTCTCTTATTCTGTCATCCTCTCTTTGATTTCGGGACGATAAGGCTTTCGCTATTACAGTTCCCTCCATCAAACCTCTTTGAAAAGAGAGAGAGAGAAAAAAATCACCTGATTACATTACTTTCCTTGACACGATTACAGTACTTTCCTGCCTATAGAATAAGGAAAGTAAAAAGGTACTTCGTACTTCTTTATGGTATAAGATTTAACTTACTCTCTCCAGTATCGCAGTAGATCAGACAGCTGATGTTTGCTGAGACTCAGGAAGCCCTGTCTGTACAGCTTGGTAGCCGTCATCATGGCTGTGTCATTGCCACTCTTGTTCTTAGACCGCATCATAAGGACCGACAGGAATCGAAGCAGGACTAGCAGGGATTCGCGCTCGTTCTTCATGGAGGGCGTGACTATGTCGGAGAGCATGTCGAGATCTTGACTGGCCACCATGTCGGAGACCTGGAAAAGATATTATATAGAAGAAAAAAAATTAAAAACTCCCTTCTTTTCTGACGAAAAAAAGATTGATCTCCTAGAATTTGACCACATTTTCCCGGTTTATAAAAAGTCTTAGCCAAGGGTCCAAAAACCAGACCCTAAAACTTAGCATCTTTCTTTCTTCCTTTCTTTGGTGGTGGCGAGGTTCCACACATCGCCCAGAGAAAAACTGGAACGATTTTGGTAATGTATGTTGAGAAAAAATGGCTAGGGCACTCTAAACAGGGGATACCAGCCTGAAATTTCCCTTGCTAAAGAAATAGCAAGGGTGCGAAGGGCAACCACTCGTAAAAAAATTGTAGCCAAAACCAAATTCCTTTGCTAATAGGAGTTCCAGCTAGTCTTGATGAGCCAATGATAAGCAAGGTCGGCTGTGACACAGCAGTCTCTACAGGTTGACCCTGGGGTATAGGAGTCAGGTAGCTCTTGCCGTTTGAATAACTGAAGAACAGAAGTCGAAGTGTGTGAGAGAAATAGATGGAGACACCACCACAGTTCATAGCACCCAAGTCATCTGCGATATCATCTAGCAGGGTGTTCATAGTCTGAGTCACATAGAACTGTTGTTCAGCAGAGTTCTCAGAGGAGTAAGGCATCACCTCATGTAAGTTCTGAGTATAGATCACTCCTATGGATGACATGATAAGGATAGCACATGCTCCATTATCCTCACACACAAATGTTGCATCTCGGATTTTCCCAGTGGGGAGGACAAAGTACAAATAAGGATGAACGACGTCTTTGTCTAACTGATAGATCTTGATATTGAGAGCTGTCACAATAGCTAATGTACTCTGACGTCCTGGTATCCATAGAGCTTTGATGATGTAGTTGCTAGTTTCACAATGAGGATTGATAGTGATACTGTCAGTAGCTTGTGACATGCCTGATGTAAAGCTAAACACAATACATTCCTTGAGACCACACACAGCAAGTAACTCTTCATTACAAGGATTTGCTTCCACTGACAGAATAGTGATGGGTAGAGACACAGATGCTAGCTTAATCAAAGTCAGTTTCCGATGACAAAGTTGATATTAAAGAAAAGTCCAAGTTATCTACATATAATACAAAAGCCCCTAAAATTACATTTAGAGGGGCGTCAGGAAAGTTTGTCAAGTGTAGGAAAAATAAAATTCCTATTTTATTAAGTGCTCTACAGTGGCATGTTTTCTGTGGAAACTAGGAAAGCAGCACTTCCTCTAGTTTTTTCCCCTTACTCCTACATTTACCGAAATATTATATATTAAAGTGATTATTCAGCCTGGCTTCTAATGGTAAAAGCAGATCGGTATACTGTATAAAGGGTTTGTACACCCCTTTTTTTTGCAAAGCTCACTACACCGCAGGCATGATTGATCAAACAAAGCTTCAAGTTTGTATGAATGTTATGTAGGTACTATCTAATCTGGGGTGTCAGAGCCTCTCTGTCCAACTATAAGTGAAGAAAAAAACTGGAGTATTGAAAGAATACTTCCCTTGCTAAAGAAATAGCAAAGGTTGAGTGCGAAGGGCATCCACTCGTAAAATTTGTAGCCAAAACCAAATGTCAGCCCAAAGCAATCACCTTAGTTAGGGCTGATTAAGAGGCTGACGAAAAACGCCGATCCCGTCTGTACACTGGAAAAGGCGATGAAGAAGAAGAAGATTGAAAGGCTACTTACAGATTAGAGGAGCTCTTGTTGACTTTGTTCACTTCAATCATCTGCTCAACAAACAACATGGAGGCTTGCAGTCTATGAAAGATGCCGTCCAGTAAGATCACTTTGTTTAGAGGCGGGAAAGTGTTGGTTGGCAGAATTAGATTCACTGAAAAGAAAAACAAATCACAAATAGTAGGACCATTTGGAACTTGAACCTCGTATTAATCGAAACGATTACGACCGAGATTAGTTTGAAAGGAGATTCTAGGATAAAATTTATCTAATAAATTAGGTACTATAAACATGTACCATGTTATTTCCCATACAATGTAAGAGACCTTGTTCAGAATACCGGGATATAAGGCTTCTTCAATACTTATTTTACCTTGTTTAGATTGCGGGACTTTTCAGACTCATTCCGGCAGTATACCTATTCTATTCGGGCAGGAAAAACACAACGTATATTCTCAATTCGTCTAACAGAACTGGGTCTGTCGGACAGTCGGAACGTTTGTGGAGGAAAAAACTCATAGGTCTCTCAAACGGTCCAACAGACCTAGGTCTGTTGTTATTGCCGCCATTCACGGTCTAGATCTGTCAGATGACTGCTGGGGTAAAGGGACTTTTCAGTCTCATCCTAGCAGTATAAGTACATAATATAAAATCTATTCTACTTACAGCAACCAGCATCGATAGACTTGTCCGTCTCAAACGTGTCAAACACGGGCACAATCGAGCGAGACAACTCGAAAATGAACTTCGGATCGTTAAACTGGGTGGCAAATTGGGTCAAAATCGCGGCGTACATTTCCTTATGCGATTCCTCGTTCACTCGGCGCGTCATTTCACACAGCCAACACTTGTAGTTGGGCAGAGAGGCTCTGGCACCCCAGATTAAGTAGTAGAGAGTGCTCAGGTTCTGAGGTGGTGTGAAAGAGGGGCGTGTTACCTCGACCAGATGATCGATGGAAGGTGGCAGCGCCATTAGTAGTCTGAAAATAAAAGTATATTGGTTACATTACATTAAAATGGGGGTCTTGTCTTCTCTGACGAAATTCCTGTGTGCGGAGTCCAGTATGTAGGACTGTTGCACCCAAGTAAAATAGTTTGAAGTAGCCTTAGGTACAGAAATGGGGGTCTTCTCTGACGAAATTCCTGTGTGCGGAGTCCAGTATGTAGGACTGTTGCACCCAAGTAAAATAGTTTGAAGTAGCCTTAGGTACATTCATTCGGTGATTAGCTGATTAGGGATGTTCTGCCACACTAAAAGAGTCACAGGAATAAAAAGTGTAGGTATAACTCTTCCAATTTTATTTATTTCAATTTCTCATTATAAAATATTAGGTGCCTTTCCATTCCCTACAAAGGTACGGGCCAAATCCTATTCTAAAAGATGAAAATCTTCTTTTTCTTCTTTTTTCCTTCACCTTTTCCCGTGTACAGACGGGGTAGGCGTTTTTCGTCAGCCTCTCAATCAGCCCTAACTAGGGTGATTGCTTTGGGCTGACAAGAAGGAAATAACTCTTCCACTTAAAATTCTAAATCCACTTACTTCCAGGCAAAACTGAAGCAATACTCAATAGCCATGGTATGATTCGAGCTCATGGCTGCATTGTCCCGTATGATGGGCGTGAGAAGGTCATTGACCTCGACCAAGAAGAAAAGTGAGTCGATGATATCTTTGTAGAGCACTTTGGCACTGTTACCAAGCAAAAAGCTGCAAGCCTAAAACACAGAGGAAAAAGAGTTTGAATAATCTCACTGCTGGTAAATAGGTTCATCTTCTAAGGATACAACTAATCAGCCTAGATAGCTTGAAATTATGGCCAACCTGGTTAACTTGGAGGGTAACTGGCCTGCCTTGTCGCGGGTTCACTTTCCGTCCGGAGAGAACTTAATTCTAAGACGATAAGGCTCTTTCTTGAAACGGCTGGCTTAAACCTATTTTGTTCTTCCATTTCGGGGCGGTAAGACCTCCTTTCTTACAGTTCTCCCTTTCAAACACCTCTTTTGAATAATATTGGTAATAATAATAATAAATCTGTGGAACTATGTACTATTCAATGGTAAGAAGAGGACTTACCAAACCATCCAGTTTGGGGGTTTCCCTGGGCCCGGTCGTGTCCAAAGCCAAAACGTCGCAATGAGCAATGTCCAAATGAACAATCGGCGAGTGAAACCTTCCACCAAAAACACACGGAAAGTCAAAATCCCAACCGATCACAGCGGGGGTGAGGACAGCTCGCTATCTTCTCACACTTCTGTAAAACAACGGGAAATTGAAACTGAAGATCAAGACGAAGAGGACTATTCTGAATCAAATGACGAAGAAGATTGTGCGAAGTTGCGAGAGTTGCTCGCATTGTTTAACAAATGTAAAGCGAAAAACAAACTAATGAATGTCAGAGCCAAAACGTAAAACTTGGACTCCACTTTAGGCAGCTCTTCATTGATACCCGTGGCAGAGTGATATGTTTTGATCTTGTCGTGATTGAGAAGAAAGTCGTTCATCTGGAAGTGAAGAAAAAGACCAAATTATTTGCTTGATGAAATTCAAATTAGAACTAAAAGAACTAAAGAAAATTCCCACTAGTTATAATACATGACTGGTAGGTGTTCTTAGTTATCAAGCGGTCCCCTAATCCGGAGGTTGCTTGTTCAAAAACCATCCAATCCATGGAACTTTGGGCTCAGTAATTTGAAAATCTAACCAGAAATAATAGCAGAACTTGATAATTACTACAATTCCTATTATTTAAATCTATACCTATAACATAAAAAAACTTCTCTTCATTACTTGTTACCAGGGTAAACTAACAATAACCAATAACAAAGTGATTCGTTAGTTTAATATTAAACTCTCTGACTCACCAATTGTATAATTCGAGCAGGAGGGTCGTACAAATGCTTGAGCATATAGTCGAACAACTGCAGGAGACGGCAGATTGAGAAGAGCTGAGCTTCACTCACAGTCTCCACAGCAAAGTCAATAGTCTGGGCAACCTGGAAAATAGCATGGTTCATTTTAGGAGAGCAAAACAAAAGTATATCAATAAAGAGGTACTCTAATAAACTGTTGGTAAATTTTAGGAGAGCAGCTTCCTAAGAGTATTGGTAGAGATCCGTAGAGAATTTTAGGAGAGCAAAACAAAAGTATATCAATAAGGAGGTACTCTATTAAACTGTTGGTATAATGAAACAACTTGCTCTAAGCTGACAGTCGAAATAAAGCACTACTTATACTTATACCTCCGTGGCTGAGTGGGTATCACACTAGGCTTGCCGAAGGTCCCAAGTTTTTTCAGCTCTATGCTTGGAGTTCGCGACTTATTTATTTATCAAATCATTACTAAAAAAGAAAGAAAAATAGGTCTTCACTTGACTAAATGAACTACTTTATTAATGGAAAAGCATCAACATGTTTCAGGATCTCATTAGTTTTCTTCTTATTTAGAATTAATTACTACTTGACATGGTATCCCAAATGTTTATTAAATCAAACCATTGTTTGTGGTTAACACAGTTTTTATCACAGATTTACAAGTGCCTCCTTTGCAATCGATTCCCATTTTTCCTTTAATCTTTTTACACTGGTAATGCCATCAATGGTCGCTACTCAATTGTCCTCACGAGGCTGAGTGCGCCCTATTTTCCAAGCACAGAGCCGAAAAAAAACTTTTCCACTCTTCCACCGAACCCGGGACCTCCGGTTTGCAAGCCTAGTGTGATTAACTTATTACATCTCTCACCTTCATATGGGATTCCAGAGCGTGGAAGTCTCGGTAGCGGCGGTATTTCTCCTTCGTGCTACAAATGAACAGGAGCAGTTTTCTCACTTGACGTCGGATCTGTGTGTGTTGAATCATCATATACTCACATAGGAGATAGTACCACGAGTTCTGAAATAATGGGATAGGAGAAGATATTTGAGAGTTGCAAAAGACCTTCTATACAAAGGCAGCAAATACCGTGAAATCATGAGCTATGAATAGATTTACGTACATCCATCCATCAGTCAGTCACTCAGTCAGTCAGAAGTAATTTGAATTTAAACGGGGTAATAGACTCTCTTCCATTTTTGGTGTATGCTACTGAACAGCTGGTTCAAGATTCTTGGTGAACCTAATGCTTTATTTTATTAATATTATTATTTTAATTTTTTTAAGATTTTTTACCAACCCGAGAGAAACGAGGATTTCCCTATACTTAATACCCAGGCCATCTTCGGATTGAACTCAATTCTGAGACAATCCACGGTGGTAAAACTCGACCTTAAGGGAAGACTCTATAGAAAAAGAAAGCAGATCTTTACCTTGGAACTATCCAGTGCATTGTGAGCGTTGGTATGTTTCAAGATCTGATAGGTAAGTCGGACTAGAATTTCAGTCAGCAAATCGGGATAGCTCTCGAAAATATCGTTGGTGTGATTCTTGACGTAGGATTTCAAGAAGAACGGAGTGAAATCGGGCAGAGGCTGCATGGAACGCGGTTTAAGAACGTTCTTGACCGGGGTGTCTTTCTCTTCGCTTTCTTTCCTGAGGGAGGGCAGAAACAAAGGATTACATTAACCAGGGTTGAGTGGTAGTGACAGGATATACCTATCCTTGCCCTGGTGCATTCGACGGCATAACTACATTATACCATAATAAATACAGTGAGCTAAGATCTGAAGTAGCAACCACAAAGTGGTGGGAGAACCATCAACCATTTCGCCAGCACCTGAGAGCTCCTCACTGGAGGGCTCGTCAGACTGTGTTTGGCCGGCGCTCAGATTATTATTGACGGTAAGATCTACTTTTCATTTTCCTTCTAATTCTCCCAGGGTCTTGGATCACCTTTGACTATTTTGAATACTATTCTATCTTGTTCAAATGTCTCAATAATAAATGAACAAGTAGCTCATCTTGAATTAATATTAACTTAATAAATATTACTCATTATAATAAATCACCCCATAATAAAACAAATAACTGTTCATTAATTTCCTCAATCGAAGTGTTTTCATTTATCCTCTCGCCACGGGCCAAATAACCCCGTGACAATCTCGAGAAGTACATAACGTAACTGAAAAATTTTTGCGGTGTAATTTTTTAAATTTTTTCTTCTTTCATATGAGTAAATATTTGAAAATCATGAGAATTGTCAATTACAGTAAAATATCTAAAAGACTCGATTTTGGCCATGGAAACTGAACGGTGGGTGGTGGTGGGGGTGGTGTTGTCGCTACATTGCGGGTTGGATTCTCGTCCGGGGCGGACTTTATCCTAAACAGATGAGGTTCGTTCTAGGAACGGTTGGCTTTCTCTTATTCTGTCATCCTCTCTTTGATTTCGGGACGATAAGGCTTTCGCTATTACAGTTCCCTCCATCAAACCTCTTTGAAAAGAGAGAGAGAGAAAAAAATCACCTGATTACATTACTTTCCTTGACACGATTACAGTACTTTCCTGCCTATAGAATAAGGAAAGTAAAAAGGTACTTCGTACTTCTTTATGGTATAAGATTTAACTTACTCTCTCCAGTATCGCAGTAGATCAGACAGCTGATGTTTGCTGAGACTCAGGAAGCCCTGTCTGTACAGCTTGGTAGCCGTCATCATGGCTGTGTCATTGCCACTCTTGTTCTTAGACCGCATCATAAGGACCGACAGGAATCGAAGCAGGACTAGCAGGGATTCGCGCTCGTTCTTCATGGAGGGGGTGACTATGTCGGAGAGCATGTCGAGATCTTGACTGGCCACCATGTCGGAGACCTGGAAAAGATATTATAAAGAAGAAAAAAAAATTAACTTTTAAGTTTTCGCCCTTCTTTTCCGACGAAAAAAAGATTGATCTCCTAGGATTTGAACCACATTTTCCCGGTTATCAATAAAAAGTCTTAGCCAAGGGTCCAAAAACCAGACCCTAAAACTTAGCATCTTTTTTCTTCCTTTCTTTGGTGGTGGCGAGGTTCCACACATCGCCCAGAGAAAAACTGGAACGATTTAGGTTATGTATGTTGGGAAAAAATGGCTAGGGGACTCTGAACAGGGAGGATACCAGCCTGAAATTTCCCTTGCTAAAGAAATAGCAAGGGTGCGAAGGGCAACCACTCGTAAAAAAATTGTAGCCAAAACCAAATGTCAGCCCAAAGCAATTACTTTAGGGCTGATTGAACGGCTGACGAAAAACACGATTGTAGAAGTCGTGACGAAAAACACGACAGGAAAAGGTGAAGAAGACGAAAATGTTAGCAAAGAAAACATACCTCTGTGATACATCGCGTAATAAACTCCTCCAGAACAGCCTTATCCTGGGCATCCTCACAGTCCAAATCCGAAGCGTACAATTTATATTATTTAAATCTATACCTATTACATAAAAAAAAAACTTCTCTTCATTACTTTTTACCAGGGTAAACTAACAATAACCAATAACAAAGTGATTCGTTAGTTTAATATTAAACTCTCTGACTCACCAATTGTATAATTCGAGCAGGAGGGTCGTACAAATGCTTGAGCATATAGTCGAACAACTGCAGGAGACGGCAGATTGAGAAGAGCTGAGCTTCACTCACAGTCTCCACAGCAAAGTCAATAGTCTGGGCAACCTGGAAAATAGCATGGTTCATTTTAGGAGAGCAAAACAAAAGTATATCAATAAAGAGGTACTCTAATAAACTGTTGGTATAATGGAACAACTTGCTCTAAGCTGACAGTCTAAATATCTAAATAAAGCACTACTTATACTTAAACCTCCGTGGCTGAGTGGGTATCACACTAGGCTTGCCGAAGGTCCCAAGTTTTTTCAGCTCTATGCTTGGAGTTCGCGGTGCACTTAGCCTCGTGAGGACAATTGAGAAGCTACTTTAATCCAGTAGTGAACTCTAATCAAGTAATGACATTACCAGTGTAAAAAGATTGTTGAAATATGAGAATTGATTGCAAAGGAGGCACTTAGTAATGCTGTGATATCCACAAAAATTGTGAAAAAGCTCTGCTTTATCACAAATAATTCATGATTTGATTGATTGATTGATTGATTAATGCTGTGATATCCACAAAAAAATGTGAAAAAGCTCTGGTTTACCACAAAAAAATTCATGATTTGATTGATTGATTACAATTTCCTTATTATAAATTATAAGTCAAGAAAAGTAAGACTTACCTTCACAATGCTCGTAGCCAGGTCGAGAAAGATTGACTTGCGGTACATCAGATCCAGCAAGTGGAAAATATAAATGAGGAACAGACTATGCTCAAAGTTGAGATCTTCATATTCCAATTCGTGCTGGGAAGTGTACTTGTTTAGGGCGTTGTCGGTAAGTGTGGTGATTACACGACGCAGAATGAGTAAGATGTCTACTTGCTTCGTCTCGTTGTCTTTCAATAGGAGGGACTGAAAACACGACAGAAAGGTTGAAATGAGGAAGAGTTTAAGGGCTGAAATCTTCATATGATGTTCCCTCTATCAAACCTCTTAAAAGTGAGAGGAAAAAAACTAAACTTATCCCCCCTTTTTTTAAGTTTCAGCAAGGTTTTTATTTTAAAACTAGCTGAATTCCGTCGCTTCGCTCCGGAATCCCGCTAGTTCATCCCGAGGCATGGCCAAACTTGTGGAAAAGGCATGGCACATCTTACCCTTTTTTTAAGTTTCAGCAAGGTTTTTATTATAAAATTTACACCTATTATGTACCAAATACATAAGACCTTGTTTAGACTGGGGGGGTAAAGGGACTTTTCAATCTCATTCTTGCAGTATAAACAGGGTAGGTATATTCTAATCTTTTCTACTTCTGTACTTTTACTCAATCTTAACTGTAACAAGATACACATCCTTACCTGTAACAAGATACACATCCTTACCTGTAATAAGATACACAAAGCCCGACGATAATTGACCAATGGCCAAGGTCCCGAGTCGTTCGGCTAAACTTAACTGTAACAAGATACACATCCTTACCTGTAATAAGATACACAAAGCCCGACGATAATTGACCAATGGCCAAGGTCCCGAGTCGTTCGGCAAAACATTGAGTTGGGCCAAGAATTGTCCCTCTTGATTCCCCTTGATGATTCTAGTGGTCATCAAATAGTCGACGTAGGTCTTCAACGTATGGGACAAGTAGAAATCATCACTGCCCAAACTATCCATCGAGGTTTTCTCGTCATCGGAAAGTCCTGTAAGGAAACGATTTAATTTAATTAAAATAAAGAACTAAAGTTGAAAAATATTGTAGAAAAATACTGGGATGCTCAATACCTTTATAAACAACAACACATAAATATATATAGAGTAAAACTAAAACGCCAGGAATACAAGGAGGGATCCAATCAAGGTCTTTTTTATTCAAACAATTTGTGGAATGAAGATCAATTAACTTTTTCACCTTTTTTCCAAACTTTGAGGGGGTTTTCGACGCGATTTCTACGATTTAACCGTAGCACCGTCATCTTCCAAACAGAATGATATATTATCTTTTCCATCTTTCAAGCTACACACGTCACAAGCAAACTCGTTTTACCTGAAGAAGAGTTGGCCTTCATTTCAGGTTCGTTAAGCCACGAGTCCCTATCCAGACTGTTGATGAAAGCTGCAAGTGTGGCCGTGTTGCTACTGAAGTACTCCGCTTCGTATTGAATCAACAGGGGAACAGTTGTGGGGCTGAAGTTCTTCATCAAGGACTTCAGGATTTGAATCGCCAACAAGGTGTACTGAAATTGAAAGACATCATAATATGTTTATATTGATTTGAGTTGTGGGAAAGGTGTGAATTTCAATTAACATCTTACCATAATATTACACTAGGATCACGTGATTTAACCAACTGGGTTACACTTGCACCTTACTACAAGGACCAATCTCACTAATCTCTTGAGTGATAATATTCGTACATAATAGCGCTATGATGGAGTTCTAAAACACTTGAAACGGCTTTTCTAATGTCCTAATCTTATTTTCAGTGTCATAAGAAAATGAGTAACACTAACCTGCACAGGCTCTCCCTTGTCGTGAATGTAAGTTCCAGAATCGAAAGACATGATCATATGTATAAGTAGTGTTTTATTTAGACTGTCAGCTTAGACAAGTTGTTCCATGATCCTAAGAGTTTAATAGGGCACCTCTTCATCCCACAGAAATATTTGAGTTGTGGAAAAGGAGTGAACTTCAAGTAACATCTGAGCATAACATTACACTGAGATCGCGTGATTTACCCAATTGGGTTACACTTGAGCCATGCTATAAGGACCAATCTCACCAAACTAGTATTCTTTTAAGTGATACTATTCGTACATCATAGTGCCCTATGATAGAGTTCTAAAACACTTGAAACGGCTTTCCTAATGTCCTAATCTTATTTTCAGTGTCATAAGAAAATGAGTAACACTAACCTGCACAGGCTCTCCCTTGTCGTGAATGTAAGTTCCAAAATATTTCTTGGATCCACTGGACGTCGTATCTCTTTCTCTCTCCTTGGGTCCACTACTCTTGTCGTCTCCACTCTTCTTGCCTGTATCTTCCGATAGGTTGGCTATAGTCTCTTCAAACCATTGTCCAAGGATAGGTTCACTGTCCTCATCTTCCTCTATAACACTCTCATCAGACAGTTCAGCCAGGTAGTAATTCTGTTTGCTGGAGCTAGATGAGAGCCACTGGACGTCGTATCTCTTTCTCTCTCCTTGGGTCCGCTACTCTTGTCGTCTCCACTCTTCTTGCCTGTATCTTCCGATAGGTTGGCTATGGTCTCTTCAAACCATTGTCCCAGGATAGGTTCACTGTCCTCATCTTCCTCTATAACACTCTCATCAGACAGTTCAGCCAGGTAGTAATTCTGTTTGCTGGAGCTAGATGACTTGGATAGTTTTTTGACTAGCAGAGACTTCTTGTACGAGAGGAACGCCAAGTCCAGCAGGAATTGCATGAACGGGATCTGCGAGAGAATGATGTTGATTCGGTTGATCGGGTTCAGACTTTTCTCCAGAATACACAGGGGGACTTCATCGCTGAAAGGCACTTTCGAGGGATCGCTGTTCTGTTCGAGTATCTCTGCTATCTTCTCCGAGCTGTAGGTGAAGGAAGCGTCAGACACGAGGACATCAAAGATATACAACGAGTGGGAAGCGAGCGCCACGAACAAGTTGTTGAAATTGAGCAGAAGCTTCTGACTCAGACCACGGACTAGTTTATTCGGAGACTTGGGTTTCTCTTCTTTGTTCAAACAGGTGTGAAGCCCAGTGAACAATACCCAGGCGCCCAGGAAGAAATGATTCTCGATAGCAGATTGAAAGATTCTGTATGAAGACTTGAGAATACCGTACGTGCAGTCGAATAGCTCGGTGGATTTCTCTACGATGGTGAGGGCGTGTTGTTCAAACACAGAGTCTGAATCTCTGTTGGGAGTAGACACGGCAGTCTCGTTCAGACCTGAGAACAAGGAGGGAAATAATAAAGGCTCACAGTTTTTATAAATAAATAATTTTTGTCATACCTAAGTATTCAATCTAACGATTTGAATCAAAACTAATTTTAAAATGATCACCAATGAAATGAAAGCCTCATTACTACACTCACAATATCTGCCACACAAGTGTGGTGGTAAATAAACGTGTGTCTATGCCACAAAGAATGTTCTAAATAGCTCAGGTACACTATTACTTGGCTATCTTCAACTGAAATCAATACAACCAGTCTCTATTACTCACCGCTGACGTTTGTGTTGGAATTGGATTTGGGTATCACTGTTGTAACGCCGAAACACAGAGGAAAAAGAGTTTGAAAAATCTCACTGCTGGTAAATAGGTTCATCTTCTAAGGATACAACTAATCAGCCTAGATAGCTTGAAATTATGGCCAACCTGATTAACTTGGAGGGTAACTGGCCTGCCTTGTCGCGGGTTCAATTTCCGTCCGGAGAGAACTTAATTCTAAGACATTAAGGCTCTTCCTTGAAACGGCTGGCTTAAACTTATTTTATTCTTCCATTTCGGGGCGGTAAGACTTCCTTTCTTACAGTTCTCCCTTTCAAACACCTCTTCTGAATAATATTGGTAATAATAATAAATCTGTGGAATTATGTACTATTCAATGGTAAGAAGAGGACTTACCAAACCATCCAGTTTGGGGGTTTCCCTGGGCCCGGTCGTGTCCAAAGCCAAAACGTTGTAACGCCACTCAGAGAACAGACCTGCGCTGTATTCAACGCACAGTACAGACAGGCCATGGACACTAGGGATAACTTCTCAATAACTTCCAGAGACAGGGGTTCGAAAATGTCTTGGGTCGAGAAGAGGTTGAGAACGAACGTCAATTCCTCAGCCAATGCTGCGAAGCTGAAAACAAGGAAACATAACCAACAAGTTAGGTAGGCCCCAAAAAGCAATAGAAAATGTGATCAGTAAGTTGGGTAGGTAGATATATGCCACAAGAGAATATTTGGAACCATCATGGGAAATTATCAGATGTTCTGAAATAGCACCTTATCTCTTTAGTTTGCACCAAGCGGGAACCAAACCTCCGACCTACATAGCACATATGTACGACCTTACGAGGCAGGCGCCCTACCTGTCAAGCTAACTACACTGGCTATACAAAAGAAAGTTCACCTGTTTTTAATCTGGTTTGCTTCATTAAGACTTGATGCAAAAGAGAAGGTCTTCTTCTCGGTAGCCTCCTTGAACTTGCTCACATATTCGGAGAGCAGAGGTAAATCCAGACAGGCTCCGGCCAAAATACTGGCAGCGTTCGAACGTAGCATGAATGACAGGGCATTGCTTTGAAACAGTTGCTGGAAAAAAGAATGAGAAGAAAATGATAAAAAAAGTGTTCATCATGTTGATATTTGACACAATGACACAGTATGACCCTCTGGCACAAAATGAAAGTGTCGAAATAGGGCTTTTATGTGTCAAGTTGTCAATATTGTATCTATTTATGTTGCAAATGTCAGGATAGGAAAAAAATGAGAAGAAAATGATGAATCATAAAAGTGTTCATCATGTTGATATTTGACACAATGACACAGTATGACCCTAGAAAAATACTATATCTCTGGCACAAAATGAAAGTGTCGAAATAGGGCTTTTATGTGTCAAGTTGTCAATATTGTATCTATTTATGTTGCAAATGTCAGGATATTTGACCATTAGGCCATTTTTCCTATCACATCCCAATATTGTCATTGCTGGCTTCAAAGGTAGGTTAGAAGTTAAGGTGTGAGATTATGGGGGCATTTAAGGAACATAAAGAACAGATAGGTGTTGATTATCTGCTGTAAGTCACATTGAAAATAAACAAAACTTACTTTTTTCGAGGCCTGATGAATGTCATGAGAGGGCAGAAGTTAAGTAAGGTGTGAGATCATGGGGGCATTTAAGGAACATAAAGGACAGATAGGTGTTGATTATCTGCTGTAAGTCACATTGAAAATAAACAAAACTTACTTTTTTCGAGGCCTGATGAATGTCATGAGAGGGTGTTTTCAGTGATTTCTCTCTGTTGATACCATAGAAGCACATTAGGCTGGCTTTGTGATCCATGAATTTGAAGTCGTACTTGGGTTTCATAAGAGACTTATTCAATTTCCTCAATTCTTTCTTATCAAGCGAAACATGCTTTGAATCCTCCTCTGTCTCATTATCTGCAAATATTAAAAAAAAAAACATTAATTAACGTTATACTTCTGTAGGCCCACAGCTCCCCTTTTTTTCTTCTCAAGGTAAAAGAAGTGTCTCTTTCTTCTTTCACCCCTCTTTTAGTGTCTCCTTTTATTTAGTTCTTGTGCTCTCCTTCCCACAAAATAGAATACTTTACACTTTACATTTTACAAACTTTACATTTTAAAAAGAAACAACCTGGTGTCTTGTAAGAATTGACTAATATAAAATCTTTATCATCTTGTCAAGAAATGAATAATAATCTCACCTCCATAGATCATGTGCTTTCCAATTTCTTCCCAAGATTTTTCCTGTTCCACAGATGACATGGGGTACACTTTGTCCAGAGCACTCTTCATGAGATTGCCAAGTTCAAGGGAGTCTTTTCTCGACATGAAAGAAGTGTCATATAAGAATTTTCTAATTGGTAGAATGAGGAGACGTTTCGGTACAAGCTGGACATCTTTCAGCTTCATATAGTTCAAGATGACTGTCATATAGGTGGTACAAGCATCCAAGTGAAGTGAGAAGTGATCATCATCTGCAAACAAAGAAATTAGAACCAATTGTTTATGTACTGTAGGACATGGTGTTATATCAGAAATTGTCAAATCCTGCCCACAGGGATTTCAACCTAAGTGAAACTCCTAGCATGCCTTGTCATAACAAATCTTAACATCTGATGATACACATACAACAACTTTTCTCTTGATCAGATGGAAAATTGCACTGGATGGAAGCACTGCACAGATGGAAAAAACAGATGGAGATCAGCTTGCACAGAATGCCTGTGTAAGGTATATTTGCAATTTAAGAAAATTTGACCGGGTATCTGAACATTACCTCGGGCTGGACTGGGTGAGGTTGGATACTCAGCGAGACTTACACATGTTGCTACTGTTATACAATATACTACATTCCCAAGGGCCTCAATATTTCCAGGATACTCTGCTCTATCTGCAAAACATAATGCAGTATAGCACCAGAGCACATAATCTGAATATCCTGAAAATTCCAAGCCATAGGACCCAGGCATATTTTTTTTTTTTTTAAATGGGTTAGTCCCTTTTTAATGGGCCTAACCGCTCTTCCCATTTTAAAAAAAAAATTAAAAAAAAAAAGCAAAATTGCAAAAAAAAAAAAAAAAAAATAGTACATAATAATTAATTAAGATAAAAAGAAAAAGGGAACATAGAATAAAATAAAATCAATCAGGTTAAACATACCTATGAATTACATACCTAGTCTGGTTAGGGGGAAATCTAATGGAAAGGCAGTATTTTGGATTCCACCAATCTAATAATGTTGAGGACCAAATGTATCAGAATCTATTCTGATACATTGGTATATGGTAATTCTTACCATGTATCTGCAGTTAGAATATGGAATTCTCTTCAGAGGGATATAACTAAGAGACTCACAAAGTCTAGGAGCATTCAAGATGTCCCTGGTGAAATATCTTAAAGGCTCACAGTGAAAGAAAAATTTAGTGGTTGGGTGGATGAACTCCTTTAGGAGAACCCTGCCACTTAAAAGAAAGCCGTAAAAAATAATAATAATAATAAATAAAATTCTGACTTACCAGTGGAGGAAAACACATCTACTTGTTTGTTTAAAGCTAGTGCTGAGAAACTAGTGTACAGCTGAATAGCATTGGGGTCTTGGATTGGCTCTTTGAAAGCTTTCAACATCTCATCTTTCCTGGAATGGTAAACGAGACATAAAATAAATAAAATGTGAAATAAACCTTAACATGATGGGGAACCAGTATCTGTATCAGAATAAGTATTATCTAACAATGGACAAACTGTTGATGTCAAAATACTTACATTGAAAGTGCATGCTTGGATAGTTCACAGGTGTTGTCATGACTATGGTACCACGGGAACTCGAGAACATGATGTCTCCAAGCCATTGCACCATCACTGTTCGTACCCATGCTCCCGAACTTGTTACTTTTCTGAAATTAGAAAAATACATAGAGGGAAAAAATCAATATACTCCTTCATTGAGAAAATTTTGAGGAACTAATGGTTAAATATCAATTTTATTGACTTGAATGTAACCAATCCAGTATTGCTCTACAAAACTTTTAGTATTCTAAACTCTACATATGAATGATTTGATTGGTTGGGTAAAAAATACAAACTGTGAGGACACACTTCAAATTAACAAGATTTCCAGTGTTACATCATGCAATCCTAAAATAAACATGTGCAAAATGGAAGTATTGTATCTACAAAACTTTTAGTATTCTAAACTCTACATATGAATGATTTGATTGGTTGGGTAAAAAATACTAACTGTGAGGACACACTTCAAATTAACAAGATTTCCAGTGTTACATCATGCAATCCTAAAATAAACATGTGCAAAATGGAAGTATTGTCATGGAATAACCCTCTAATAGCAGAATAAGCAGAGTGACAGAGAAATTTTGGGCTTTGAATTTTGGAAATATCATACTGGCCAGTATCAATAATTTAAATGAAATTTTCTCCATAGCCATTTTCATTTCATAGAAAAGACCAATACTTGTGTGTAACTACAGAATAAATAAGTAAAATTGATAATAACCCATTTACACCTGACACTGTATTAGATTTCCAGGCTAATCATATGAAAAATTCCAAGTACCTACTGCCGATATTATCTAAGAAGGTAGGTACTACTTAGTTCATAAGATGGTTAGGTAGGTACCTAAGTAGGTAAATAGGTACTAGTTTTCAGAAGTTTGATTTGAAATAACATGGAATTTTTGATTCACCATTTCAATCATAAGCAGAACTTTGAACTAATTCAAAAACAGGATGTAATGGAACATACAATGGTGATTATTCATTCTCCTTGTGTGTAACTACAGAATAAATAAGTAAAATTGATAATAACCCATTTACACCTGACACTAGGCTAATTCCAGGCTAATCATATGAAAAATTCCAAGTACCTACTGCCGATATTATCTAAGAAGGTACTACTTAGTTCATAAGATGGTTAGGTACCTAAGTAGGTAAATACTAGTTTTCAGAAGTTTGATTTGAAATAACATGGAATTTGATTCACCATTTCAATCATAAGCAGAACTTTGAACTAATTCAAAAACAGGATGTAATGGAACATACAATGGTGATTATTCATTCTTAAATATCAGACTGATGAGTGACTGATGAGTACACACCAATGAGGTCTCATACTGACACAGGAGGGAGCCCCACATTGATAAGAATTTGTCTGCTAGTTTGATCAAAAATAAATCTCTTTTGACACTTGAAAGAGAAAGGAATGATGTAGAATATAGTTCAGTTTTAACCCTTAGTATGTACCTGGCGAACTTTCAAGTTCAGATAGCAGATAGTGACTTCTTACCTTTGAAATGTTAACAGGGATTACTCCATTCTAGATTCGAAGAAGAAACCGCAAGTACAGATTAGCTACCCTCGATTTCAAATGATGTTTAGGTTAAAAGGAATAGAAGCACGTTAATCACACTCACAATCGCTTAAATTAATATCTACTAATAGCTTTTTCTAGAAAGTTAAAAGAACTGAAAATTGACGAATGATGTCAGACATGAAAGAAAGAAATGAAAAATGAAAGATGAAAATGCAAGTTTTCCACAGAGTACCAGAGAGTGATAACACAGAGAAGTTATTTATTAAAAGCCGGGTTCACACGATGCAATTTTTCTTGCGTTGGAGTTTTTTTTTTAACAAAAACATCAGTGTTTCACCGCAGTTTTTATTTCGTAGCGATGAAACAACTGCTACATTAGACTCGTGTAGTCTCTTTCGTAGTATGCCTCTCATCCTGTGGGCGACCAGAGACACAATTCACACAATACTTCCCATTTAGGTGCTGGCGGTCAACTCGAGAAACCAAAAAGTATTAGGTACCGTTACGCATTAAAATATTTGCAATCGAAAAACGAGTACAAATTTTTGCCGATGGTGGGCATCTAACCCAGGACCTTCTGCATGGCGAGAAAGCGCGCTACCAGCACTGGGTTATAACGGAGTAACCGTGCCCCCAGATTTTTTTTTTTTTTTTTGTAGGGACCGCGATGTCATCATGTGGGCGACCAGAGACACAATACTTCCCATATAGGTGCTGGCGGTCAACACGAGAAACCAAAACGTATTGGGTAGGTACCGTTACGCATTAAAATATTTGCAATCGAAAAACGAGTACAAATTTGTAACGCGCTTACTTGACATGCAGAAGGTTCTGGGTTCGATATCCAGAATCGACAATTTTCTTTAATTTCGATGGGTTCCTTTTGGGTGTTTACAGACAGAGACTTCTCGTATAGGTATAGTGACTCCACCTAAATGAGACGTATTGTATCTCTTATAGCAGTCATCACTCATCTGTTGAGGAACATAGATTCGAGGTAGGTACTTCGGGATGGACTATGTCTATACTCAGCCCCCGAGCTCGTCAGAACGTCGAAATAATCTCGCCAGGGGCGGGCTGACTTTACAGACCTTTCATAATGCACATTTTTATGCACAAATGTGACGCCCATTATGCACAATCTGCACAGAGAAAAATCACTTTTGGGTGTTTACAGACTTCTCGTATAGGTATAGTGACTCCACCTAAATGAGACGTATTGTATCTCTTATAGCAGTTATCACTCATCTGTTGAGGAACATGTCTATACTCAGCCCCTGAGCTCGTCAGAACGTCGAAATAATCTCGCCAGGCTGACTTTACAGACCTTTCATAATGCACATTTTTATGCACAAATGTGACGCCCATTATGCACAATCTGCACAGAGAAAAATCCAAAGCTGGATAGAGGCGCTCAGAATGCCACTAGCGGGATAATCTGGAACTTCTATTTGTTTCTCTCCAAAACATCAGAGCACCATTCATCAAATGTCTTTCTGAAACCCAAAATCTCGAGTTTGTGTAGAATTTTGTACACAGAATAACTTTGGACTTTGAAAGTTTAGGTTGTTTCTTCGGTATCCTTTTTATTTTCGGATAGTTAATTTTTTAATGTGGAATTTCTGAAACCCAAAATCTCGAGTTTGTGAAGAATTTTCAGAATTTTGTAATTTGTACACAGAATAACTTTGGACTTTGAAAGTTTAGGTTGTTTCTTCGGTATCCTTTTTATTTTCGGATAGTTAATTTTTTAATGTGTTTAAATTATGTTTATCCTAATTTGTTAAAACTTTAGTTATTACTGAAAACTATTAGAATTAATTTCACTGAGAAGGTACTTTGTTCTTGTGGTAGGTACTTCGGTAATTTTTACTTTTTTGAACCAGTTCTTTAGTGGTAAAATACCTTTGAAGTGTTTGAAATTAAATGTGTTTTTTAAAGTAATCCTGACAAGTTTGGACTGGTTCGGACCTCCATTTACTATGCTGTCTTATTGGATTATTCAGTATTTTCACATGAAAATACTGAAACTCTCTTTAAAAGAATTCTGAAGTCGGTGTTTGAAATTAAATGTGTTTTTTAAAGTAATCCTGACAAGTTTGGACTGGTTGGGACCTCCATTTACTATGCTGTCTTATTGGATTATTCAGTATTTTCACATGAAAATACTGAAACTCTCTTTAAAAGAATTCTGAAGTCCAAACCAAAGTCTTTCCTTTGGATCAAGATATCAAGAATGCAGTACAGGTAAGTCATGATAGGTACTCGTGATAGATATAATAATATTAGTAATCATTACTTCATTTCCACTTTCATTCATGTGTGCTCTATACATTGTGTTATTATTTGAGTACCACTTGATCATTACCTCTCCTCTAATGGTGGTTTCTTTACGAGGAAGGTATGGGTAATGGACTGCAAATGCTACCTAAAGGAGAAAAGTCAATTCAGTGAACATGCATAGTTTTAGTACTAATTTTTCAGCTGATAAGTACTTATTTATATTGGTATTTGACAAGCGTGATGATAGATATAATAATATTAGTAATCATTACCTCATTTCCACTTTCATTCATGTGTGCTCTATACATTGTGTTATTATTTGAGTACCACTTGATCATTACCTCTCCACTAATGGTGGTTTCTTTACAAGGAAGGTATGTGTAATGGACTGCAAATGCTACCTAAAGAAGAAAAGTCAATTCAGTGAACATGCATAGTTTTAGTACTAATTTTTCAGCTGATAAGTACTTATTTATATTGGTATTTGACAAGCGTGTTTAGATTACCGGTTCTTAGAACGGCTGGCTTTCTTTCTTCTATCCTGTCCTCTCTTTGCTTTTGGGATGATAAGACCTTAGAAGTTACAGTTCACTCTATCAAATAGGAAGTTACCAAATACAATAAAAAGTTACTATTATGATCTGATTCTGAAATACAGACTGTATGGTCAAGCAACATCAGTGTTCAATGGACAGGTCTTTTCTTTCAAAACATGCTAATGATCCCATGTTAATTTTGTACTTTATTAGTAGGAGGTAGCTATGTCAATCTTGCATCATTTTTGACAGCAGAAGCAGCAGTGTTTTGAACAATATTTTGATTTAGGCCAGTCTCAAGCAAATATCATTGGTTCTATGTGGATTTCTTGCATCTAATATCAATTTTTATATCTTGCATCATTTGTCCTTTTGCTTGTCTTGCATCTTGCATCAATGTAGGTATATTTTTATAAATCTAACTGGTAAATTTCTATCAAGTTGAACATTTCATCCAACAAGGTGGATGAAACTCAAGTAGGATTTGGAACTAGCTTGTCTTGCATCTTGCATCAATGTATATTTTTATAAATCTAACTGGTAAATTTCTATCAAGTTGAACATTTCATCCAACAAGGTGGATGAAACTCAAGTAGGATTTGGAATAAATGATGTACTTACCTATCCAAAGAAAAAAGTAAAAATATGGTAAGCACAAACAACTATTTACCTAGGATGTCTAATATAAACTTAATAAATAATGATAATGCACATCTCATTTTCTATAAGTAGGTGGGTTAGTAAATCGGGTAAATCCCTTCTTTTTCAGTTAGCATTCAAAGCTAGGATATTTCCATTTTTTAGTTCATCCCATGGAAAACCTGTTCCTATAAAAAATATGGCCTAACAAGATGGTATCATTTCAAGAGAAAATCCCTGTCCTCTCACATTCCTCTTAAATCTTAAAATAACCTTACTCAGCAGTTTGTATTCTACATCTTTTCTCACCCACAGAATTTCAATAGTCACTAAACACCCCCAGTTCTTTTTATTTTATTACCTAATTTCGATTCTCACAGCCTTTTTTTTTACCCTTCATTATAAAGTAGGTACCTAGTTGTGGTTGTATACAACCATTCCTACTAGCCATGTTTATCACACTTTTTTTTTAGTAAGGAATGTAGGTATGATCCCCCCCCCCTGACAAGTCAGTACCACCTACCTACCTACAATGCTTCGAACCAATATTGCTTCCCTAGTAGATGATCTGCACTCAGCATTTTATCCCATTTCCCCCTGTTATTACTTGGGCTTCTGTAGACAAAAACACCAGGTTTATGAGTGAGCAGTGGGGAAGGTAGATATTCAAATACCACAAATATTTTTTTGTTCTTGATGTACCGTACCTTTCTCTCTATCAAAGCTTATTGACAGTGTGTCAAGTAATTGTGCTTCCTGACTCAAAGGCGTCGCTAAAAAAATTGGTTGGTGATGATCATTATCATTACTTTTTTGGATTTACTTAATACCTTTTTACCCTGCTTTCTCTCTCTCTCTCTCTCTCTCTCTCTCTCCCTCCCTCCCCCTCCCTCCACCTCTCTCTTTTTGAAGGCCAAGTTATTGTGCTTCCTGACTCAAAGGTGTCGCTAAAAAAATTGGTTGGTGATGATCATTATCATTACTTTTTTGGATTTAATACCTTTTTACCCTGCTTTTTTTCTCTCTCTCTCTCTCTCTCTCCCTCCCTCCCTCCCTCCCTCCAGGAGTGTGTTTTTGAAGGAATATAGTCAATCTTACTTTCATGAAGGTCTATCAATCCCCTTCATCTATCTACATCAAACAGTTTTAGTATAATATTATTCTCCAATGGAAATAGATGAGAGATGCTCTTTTTTTATTATTAACTTTCATAGTTGTTTTTAAAAAGAACCCTTTTGTTTGAACTTTTTGAAACGGAAGAGAAAATAGAAAGTAAAAAGTTGTTTTCTTTTCATATTCTTTTTTCTGCAAATCTTTTCCAAGCTACTTATTATTTGAGTAGGAATACAAAATGATTATGTCAATCTCGCCTTTGAAAGGAAAAGTACTTTTTATCTAAAACTTTACATTCGAAAAGAAAAGAAAAAGAGAAGTGTTGAAAATTATTTATCATGGTTTCTTTTGGCAACGTGCATACCTTTAGATTGTGTCTTATCACTACATGGTTGGCTTCTGTTATTCTAGATTAATATTTTAGACAAGAAGCTCGAACATTAACGTAGAAAAGTTGAAACTTTCTCTTAAAAACAGCAAAGAACAACTCCTACTCGGGGCACATTTGAAAATAATTTTATTAATTTGAAAATAATTTTATAAAATAATAATTGGGGTTGGATGGAAGAGAATGCCCAAGGCATTAATCCCGCCCCTTAGTTGGAATATTTTGTAGATAGTTTATTTTATTATTTATTTGTACAAATGTAAGAGATTTTTTTCCTTTCAGAAAATAAATCCAGCGAACACTTGAAGCAGTGTAAATACGAAACCTAGCTGTCCTTTCTTGTTTTCCCTTGCGCTCTGGCAAAGTAAAGTTCAGGATTTTTGCGGTCTCTGAAGTTCGAAGGTGAAATAATAATAAAAATCCGGAGAAAGAAAAAGAACTAGGTATATCTGTCTAGAAAAGACTTGTTAATGTTTATTTTATATTTCAAATGCTCGAGAAAATTCCAAGTTTTCCACGTTTGCGTGACTTTCATATGCGTTGTACTGGTATTAATACCAGTGAAGTGTGAACAATTTGCATTTTTATTTTATATGAAATTCGGTAACGATTCAAATTATTACATGCCGTGTCGCTCTAGTCATTCAGTCGGTTAGTTGCCATGGTAACATGTAGTTGAGGTTTTTATGTGTCGAGGGGGTTTAGGTTTAACAAAATTGGTAGTGGCGGTAATTAGCAGTTGCATTAGAGCAAGACAAAGACAGTAAGCCTGTACGCACACATTTCACCAAGTAGGTATTAGAGTTGACAGACTTGACAGTATTATCACCAGTAACATTGCGCCTTTGTAATACATACGGACATGCCTCCTCTCGTGAGAAATTTGTTTATTCTTCTACTTACTGTCCTTTTAACGCCCATCAGCAGATACGTAAGATGTATACGCGTTTGTAGATTTTCATATGAAATTTCCAATTTTAGGACCATTTACTGGGACTAGTTAGAGTTGACAGTATTATCACCAGTAACATTGCGCCTTTGTAATACATACGAACATGCCTCCTCTCGTGAGGAATTTGTTTAGTCTTCTACTTACTGTCCTTTGAACGCCCATCAGCAGATACGTAAGATGTATACGCGTTTGTAGATTTTCATATGAAATTTCCAATTTTAGGACCATTTACTGGGACTAGTTTTTCCATTTCAATGTGTGTATCTTCACTACTGGCTCACTCCTTGGGTAGCCAACTCTTGACAGTATATTTATCGCTGCACTCACTAGTTTTTACGTGCAATATGAGCTATTTCAGTACATGTCATCATCTGAAGATTCCAAAGTCACAGTTTATGTATTCCTTGCCAAGACCGGAGACAAGTTCCAAGTGAACACACCTCAGTCTAGAATACAGAACTAGGGAGTCTAGTACCGAGTACTGAGTCATTGTTCTATTATCAGCACTTTACTACCTGAGCACGGTAAAGATCTAAAGCTGAGCACTGAGGTTAAAGGTTGCGGGAAGTTACGTACCTGTGCACAACTTATCAAGCTGACAGATAACCTATGGAATGATTAAAAGCAAATATTCAATTAAAAGTACATACATAATAGTATACATAATTATATTCTTAACTTAAAAACCATTTCAGGACATGATGCATAACTATGTTTCAATAAAAAATAAAATAATAATGATAACTATAATAAATAAATAAATAAAGAAATAATAATCAAGAGGCTATGAGGCATAGAGGACGTACAAGGTAACCTTCATGGAAAAGTACAAAGTACATCGAAGTTGAAATAATAGAAAAAGAGGTACACTTTGGAGATGTCCGCAAATAGTTACATGTGATTTGGGTCCTTTATTTTGCGAATTATGTGTACTTGAATACTTGATTGAAGACTCGGCAACTTTGTGAAGGTCCAGTCTAATGATTGTAATATTGTATGAAAAAACCAAGACTATACTTCACTTTCTGTGTGCTAATGCTAAGTACTCGTATGTGTACTTAGCTTGTGTTTGTGTAGAGTCTTCATTGCACTTTTTTCCTGAAGTTTTTAGTCCCTTTTCCTTTTTAGCCGAAATAAATTATGCAGGTTAATCAGACAATTTAAAAGTGTCCGTTATTCTCTAAACCTCAAAAACATTTGCGCTTGAATGGGAACAAGCGGGGCCCGTCCCTCCGGGAATTTTTCGATCTTGGTTAAGGAAAATCAATATTTATGTACCTACCTATTTTATTTAATATTCAGTTTATTATTATTCTTGATTTGATTTTTAATTAGAAAAGCTGGTGATTAGTGAGACCTATTTTTTTTCTCTCTCTCTGGGCGTTTTATTTTCACACAGTCTAGGTAAAGAAACGTCAAGTGGAACACCAAAGTTGTGATTATGCGAGGAAAATAGATGACTTTTTGCCTGGAAATCTCTACCAAGTTCAATGTAAAAACTCCAACCCGAGGGATAGTATACCTTACGCATTTACACCTGTGAAGTCATACTACTTATGGTATTTTTGTCGCTGAAACGTTGAAATATCGACCCAACTTTTGAAATGGGTTAAACTTTATTTGAACGTTTCCCCACAAGCTCTCATATAACTAAACAATTTTATTTGAAACAAAAACAGAATAATGCGAACAGGTGTTTAGAATTACAATCTGTACTTCTCAAAACAATTACCGCAACTTTAGCATAAAACGAGGAAAATTATTCCGGGAGGAGGTAAAGGAAATGCAACGGCCGTGTTGAGCCTAAAACCCTTTTACTCCAGAGAATTGGGAACATTAAATATTAACCAGTACCTCCCTACTCCCTACTTACTAACTTACTTCTCTCCTCTTCTGCACTTCACCTTTCTTTTGTTCTTCTTTTCTCTTCCTTGAATTCTTTTTTCCTTATTTTTGTTTTATTCAAAACTTTATGCTATCCTTCATACGGGAACATAAACGTATCTGTCATATTATCTCCTTTTTATCTGGATGCTCTCATATTTTCTCAATTTATTTTATCCCTGTGCAAAGTTATGTGTTACCACAGTCTCTTTTAATATACCTGGAACATTTGAAAGGGGGGGGTGTATACTCGTAAGTACGGAAATGGGGACATAACACTAAAGAACGTTTCCTCACTTTTTTCTGCTGTTTTGATGGCTTTTGAAACGAGAAAGAGGCTTCTTGTTTGACCCGATTTTACCCACGGAATCTTTTGACTTGTCAAAGCTTCATGTAACTACACTCGTGGTTTCATTGTAAACCTTACATCATAGAGGCACAGGGGACTTTATTTCTTCATATTTCGTACTGTCTTTTGCATTCCAATACTAATAAGTATATACGTTCATTGAGAATCGTCGTGTGTAATAATAAAATAGAAGAGGTACTCGCACTTAAAAATTATCTCTAACTTTATTTGCAGTAGATAACCCTACATTTCCTACCATTCTGCATACTCCGCCTTAGTAGGGTTAGGTTCGCCATATTTCTTAGTTCTATTCATTTACATTTACCAATACACTCCATTAATGGGTATTTACATGTTTTATTATTATTTTATTTTGAGATTCTACAACCACATGTTTCCAACGTTATTCGTTTAATCTTTATTACGTATTCTCTCGTTATTCCAGTAGCTTGAAATAACAATGGAGATTTTTTTCATTTATAATTTGACGATATAGTTACCTAGCTTTATATTAAAATTTGGAAACAGGTTATTTTACTTCTGTTACATCCTAATTCATTTATAATTTGACGATATAGTTACCTAGCTTTATATTAAAATTTGGAAACAGGTTATTTTACTTCTGTTACATCCTAATTCCTACCTGTTTGTCTTGTTCCATTGTTTTGCACATTACTCGAGGAGATAACCGTCCTTTGGGGTTATGAAGTGGAAAGCAAAGTAAGGCAATGGGATAGAGTAAACGCCACATATGAAATTTAGAGCGAAGTCGTAGCTCGCGTATAACAAGGAGAATAAGAGACATTTGTGTCGTAAATTGAAATGTAAGGGAAGACTGACACTAGTTTGAAACATTAACACAGGAATTCCACAACAATAAGGAACCTCGCTATATGGCAGGGGTTTCCAACTTCCATGTGTATGCGGGCCACATGCTACATTGGGAGGTTGTTCGCGGGCCACATATGTACATAGGGGAGCATTGTAGGACCCTCCCCCCCTCCACCTTCCAACTTTTCAGAATTGTAGTCCGATGGAATTTTGAGCGCCGCAGGCGAAATTTTTCAAAAAGTATTCTCCTAATTGTAGCTGAACACTACTTTTTGTTACATTTAGGTAAATTTGTATGACCTCCAAAAAGCTTCGCGGGCCACAAAAATGGGCTGCCGGGCCACATGTGGCCCGCGGGCCGCTAGTTGGAAACCCCTGCTATATGGATATAACATAATATTGTTATCTTCTCACCGTAACTTTTGAGTTTCATCGTCGTAATCTTTGGAATATGCTGTGTCTAGGTTCTATCTTGTATTCCTTTTGCAAAGGATGTATATGTAGGCTAAGCTAATATATGTAAGCTTCGGAAACGCTTCCGTTTGCTTCATTGGTTCACGTCGTATATGTTATTTTAAACATAGTTTCAGTTTGACAAACATCTCTTGCTCTGCTTAGGCCTGATTGATATAACTCGGAGGTAGCGTCAGCTTCTTTTTCTTCTTCTTCTTGATTTATCACGAATATTATCCGCTTCGTACTTCTATGTATGTATTTAGTTAGATTCATTTTTTTAATAATAACTTCTAGCACGTATTTTCCTCGAATGTCTTCATTTTTTTCTTCATCTGAATCGTATTTGGAGTGTTAAAAAAAATCACCTGGTATTGCCAAGAGAAGCACGTAATTAGAATTTTGTCATGTTGACATAAATTTATCTTTTGTTCACAGCATATGAGTTTAGCATATTAATAGATATTCACAATTTTATTATTGAATATAATAAACTTTGTCCCGTTCAATGAGTTTTGTACTCTAGCTCAATATAGAATTCAGTACATGTGTTTCAAGAGTGGGAGCAGGAAACCCCTTTACGAGTATGACACGATTTCTCCCTTGCGATTTCCATGGGGACTTCCTAGATAGGAATGGGATACAGCATTTTCCAGAGGGTTATAGGACGCAAATGGTTGAAGTGTCTTTTTGTTATGGGAAAGCTATGTGAGTTGTCAGTTTGCTGAATTCCAAATAAAAAGAGTTAAATAATAATAATAATAGTCTACAGCTACATACAAAATACCTTGAGGGCGGTTTATCGTAATGTGACGTTGAGAAATTAATTTTTTAAGAATTCCTTCATAATTTTTTTCCAATCATAACAAAGTTGTTCAGCTGTAAACCTTGTGATATTTATTTGCCTATATTTCTCTAACTTGTTTCAGATACAGAAGAACAATGTATATTTATCTGCTGCTTCATATGACCTACATAATCAGCAGCGTGCATGCAGCAAGATCAGGTATGTGTGCTTTTCCTTTTGGTATTTACCTATCTCATAAAATGTGTCAAAATATGTAAGTCCTTGGTTTGACTGAGGGTAAAAATAATTTTGTTTCGGGTACCTAGTTGCTTTAGTATTCGAATTATTTTTAGTTTTTTCTTATAATTCTTTAACTTTTTATTGTAAATACATAGTAAGTAAAAAAGCCAAGGAAATAGTATTAAAAAAAAACTTGGGAAAAGAACTTTTTCTATTTTCTGTGTAAAAACGTTCAATAAAATTTACAAAGGCTTTGCAGCATTAACCCCTTGTTGTAATGGGATTTTAATTTTAAGCTGACACTCCAAATCAAATTTCTTTACACGGTCAGTGAAGCATTTGACTTTCCAATGCCTCGGAGGGATGGGCACAAATGTTGCGCAGAAACCTTTACAATCTAGAGGACTTGTCAAAGCTCTACGTAAGAGGAAAATGTCTTGTTCCTTGAAGTCTTTTACATCCAAGTTCTAAATCAAAGCGGTTGAAAGTTTGACCAGTTTTCGTGGTATGTATCTGTTTGTATGGATACATTTTCTTATCCTTCCCTAAAGCGGTACAGTATTGAACTAAGTACTGGTACTAATGACCTACATGTACTCTTGTTATATTGTTACAACTCACTAATACATTTTGCTGCTTCAGAGTTCCTAGTAATATCTTGAATTCCTAGTACATAGTATTATTAGAGGATGATTATGAGGGATTACTTGAGTGGGAGAGAAAATGAAATATTTGAGTGGGCTTTAATTGAGTGCTTGTTTATACTGTTGGAATAGGACTAAAAAGTTCCTTCAATGGGTAACGTAGTAAGTCACTATCATGTACTATGGTTAAATTCTCAAATACACACATGATATTGGGGATAAATTTTCATGTCTTGACCGAGATTCGACCCGAGTATCAGGCAAGGGTATGACCACGAAGCTATTGAGCCATTTTTCCCTGTTTTCCCCGTATCCACATTGTATACCTTGCGTCACCATGATCGGCAAAACCTAACCAGGGGTTCGGAGTTCCTCAATAATATCTGAAACTTGAACTTCCACCTACCTTGTGTTTTCAATTTGGAGCAAACAATTCCCTTGTCAACTGTTTGCCAACAAAGGCTTTGTATTTTCTTCCTAATTTCTTTCCTTAAAATATCCTTCGAGTGGGTTCTATTATAATATCGCAAATATCCCACGCAGTGAATACCTCACCTCTTACTTACCATCTTACTTCCATTTTCTCATGCTCTTTCCTCAATAAATATCTGAGCTTGATGGTCCAAAGTATTCATAAACAGTGTGCACCTACATAGAGCAAATGCACTTATCTAATATTGGAAATTTCATAAAGAACCGTCTTATAATATCCCTCGTAATGTAGTTTCTTTATTGGCAGAAGGAACCGTAGAAAATCCTCTGTGCAAAGGATTACTGTGGAAATCTCCAAGTTCGATAGGTATGTCGATGGCAGTTTGAGACAATAATTTTCCGCGGAGTTACCTAACCTGTCAATTAGGAGAATAATAGGGTGTCGTAAAAGTCTGGCGTGAACATCACACTTAGTTACAAGGTAGGTAGGTATTGATAATTTTGTAGTGCTATGCGTTTGGGTAGAGCCAGGTTGTCATATTTAAGGTAGGATTGCGTTTGTGTTTTCATTTGACGTTTGACATGCCTTGACTTGAAAAAATTTCGTCAATCTATCATTTTTGGAATTTTCTATGATTTTTTCCCTCTAGTGCTTTTTTTGTTTTGTCTAACCTTTTCAAACATGCAGAGTATTTAAGGTAGGATTGCGTTTGTGTTTTCATTTGACGTCTGACATGCCTTGACTTGAAAATTTTTCGTCAATCTATCATTTTTGGAATTTTCTATGATTTTTTCCCTCTAGTGCTTTTTTTGTTTTGTCTAACCTTTTCAAACATGCAGAAGAAAATGATGGAATTCAATGTTTTCTTTTTGCTCGAGTTTTTTTAAAGGGTTTTCACTTAAGAGATATGCTTTTATACTATAAATCTTATTTTCTTGTCAATGTAAACATATTGAGTTATGTGAATAAAATTCTAGTTACTTAAAGCTTTTACACAAATCTCAACCAGTAGAGTAGTTTTTATTGAGCGTTCTCGAGTTTGAACCTCACATTTTATTATTGTCACCTAAGTTTATACTTACTTTTTACTTTCCTTATTACCTAAAAGTTTTTGTAGTTTAGAACGGCTGGCTTTCTTTCCTCTATCCTGTCCTCTCTTTGCTTTTGGGATGATAAGACCTTAGGAGTTACAGTTTACTCTATCAAATAGGAAGTTACCAAATACAATAAAAAGTTACTATTATGATCTGATTCTGAAATACAGACTGTATGGTCAAGCAACATCAGTGTTCAATGGACAGATCTTTTCTTTCAAAACATGCTAATGATATCCCATGTTGATTTTGTACTTTATTAGTAGGAGGTAGCTATGTCAATCTTGCATCATTTTTGACAGCAGAAGCAGCAGTGTTTTGAACAATATTTTGATTTAGGCCAGTCTCAAGCAAATATCATTGGTTCTATGTGGATTTCTTGCATCTAATATCAATTTTTATATCTTGCATCATTTGTCCTCTAGCTTGTCGTTTTTGTAGGCTTTGAAGTTTTCAAAGTTTCGAGGTGAAAATCTACTTTCTATCTCAGTTCTGTCCGTATTACTATTGATTCAATTATCGTTATGTCAGCTTGAACTTGGGGTGGCAATATGCTGAGAGAGCACATTTTCTGTTCTCACATGAAAGAGTGAAATTAGTTTATTGAAAAAGTCAAGCACGTAGGTACCTATCTATAAAAAATAGAAGTACTTAGGTATACTTTTATACAAATACAAGTGGTGTTTACGTAGAGCGCTATCTTATCAAATTACGAAGGAATTGACTTTTCCTCGCCTCGTTTCTAAATTTGAGGTGTCTCACGTCTCAGGTGTTTCAAGCATTGTGAATCACCAGCATGACTATTGTCAAGCGAATATTTCTCAGTAATAAACCTCTCTCATATTCACTGTGCATAGAAGTGCACTGTTTTGGTTGATAGGGGCCAGAGAGTGTTGATTGCGAGAGGAAAAACTCGTTAACCTTTTAAGGAAATAAATAATTCATTTTGATCTCGCTTCTATTATCGAGGTCAACCCACACACAGCGCAAATGTAATGCTTAGATCTTGGTGCATTGAAATGCACTAGGATAGAGATTGTGTTCAGGTGCTTTTACTTTTTGATTGATAGGGGCCAGAGAGTGTTGATTGCGAGAGGAAAAACTCGTTAACCTTTTAAGGAAATAAATAATTCATTTTGATCTCGCTTCTACTTTTCTTTTTTATTTTATTTTCCTCCGCTTGATTGCTATATTATCTTTACGTTGAAATTTTTAGGATATCTTTTCTCATTTTTCTTCTGTTTACAAGTGCCTTGTTCTCTATAGCTTTCCTTCCTGTATCTCACATTTTCGCTCCTATTTTGTCAAATTTAAATACTCGTTCTCCTTTTTTCGCTAAAGGTTTTGGCAAAAGGGTTTAAAGAACCTTTTTGTATTGTACAAATGAGGTACAAGCATGAACAACTACAATTTTGTCAAATTTAAATACTCGTTCTCCTTTTTTCGCTAAAGGTTTTGGCAAAAGGGTTTAAAGAACCTTTTTGTAT
>NW_007377570.1:187800-325211 GCF_000475195.1 Diaphorina citri | reverse complement strand
TTGCGATCCGGATCGTACGGATATTGTGACGATCCGTAGTTTAATGAGTAAAGTATTCACTCGTATCCATCTCTACTTCTGCCTCTCAGAAAGAAGAAGAAGAAAAAGAAAAAAAGTGATTTAATTAAGTTAATTTAAATTAAATTTTAAAATAAAAAAAATTATACTTTCAAATTTGAGAATTTTCACGAAAAAAAGTAGCACTCGGGCCCTTTCTCTCTGCTTCCCTCCCTCTATCGCTCCTTCGCTCTCTCCCCCTTTCTTTCTCTTTCCCCTCCCTCTCTTACTCTCTGTTCCTCTTCTCTCTTTATAACTCTCTCTCCTCCTCTTTCCTTCTCCCCTAACTTTGTCTCTTAGTGTAGAAGAAGATTTTTTCGCCTGATTTTTTTTTTTTTTTAGATACCTATAATTATTATTATTATTATTATTCTCAAATTAACTCCCATTTTTCGTCGAGTAGGAGTATTGGTGTCGTTTTTATTTTCAAATCTGCATCCATACTCAGGTGTTCTCTATTACGACCCCCTACCATAAAATTGAATTCTATTCACACTATGGGTTTTTATTGCCGGACATTAAAAGTGGCCATTACAGGGAAAGAGAAAATGAAAATATCTCTCCCTCTCTTTATCTCTCTCTCTCTTCTCGTTCCTCTCTTTGTCTCGCTTTTCCTCTCTTTCTCACTTCTCTCTCTTTCTGTGTCTCTTCTCTTCTTTCCGCTCTTCATCTCTCCCCTTTTCTTTATCTTTTTTCTCAATCTTTGTCCCTCCCTTATCTCTCTTTCCTCTCTTCCCTTCTTCTCCTCGTGTTCTCTTCCTTCTCTTCACCATCTCTTTTCTTTTGTTCTCTTTTGTTAGGTATTCTAGGTTTCATTACTCTCTCCTCTTTCTTTGTCTATTTTTCTTTCCCTCTTCTCCTTCTCAATCCTATCCTATTTTAAGAGAACAAACCATATCAAACAAAGGAAAAACCTATTGAGTTGATTAGACCATTAACTGAATCGTTGCGGGTAAAAATGGTTCAAAATTAGTTGTTAACCCATTAACAAGAAGAGAGGTGAGTGAGAGAGAGAGAGAAAGATGTGAGAGAAAGAGAGAGAGAGATACAGATGTGAGAGAAAGAAAAAGAGGTGAGAGAAAGAGAGGTGAGTGAGAGAGAGGATGTGAGAGAAAGAAAGAGAGATGTCAGAGAAAGAAAAAGAGGTGAGAGAGGGAGGGAGGTGAGAGAAAGAGAGGTGAGTGAGAGAGAGAGAGAAAGATGTGAGAGAAAGAGAGAGAGAGATACAGATGTGAGAGAAAGAAAAAGAGGTGAGAGAGGGAGGGAGGTGAGAGAAAGAGAGGTGAGTGAGAGAGAGGATGTGAGAGAAAGAAAGAGAGATGTCAGAGAAAGAAAAAGAGGTGAGAGAGGGAGGGAGGTGAGAGAAAGAGAGGTGAGAGAGGGAGGGAGGTGAGAGAAAGAGAGGTGAGAGAGGGAGGGAGGTGAGAGAAAGAGAAGAGAGAGAGAGATGTCAGAGAAAGAAAAAGAGGTGAGAGAGGGAGGGAGGTGAGAGAAAGAGAGGTGAGTGAGAGAGAGAGAGAAAGATGTGAGAGAAAGAGAGAGAGAGATACAGATGTGAGAGAAAGAAAAAGAGGTGAGAGAGGGAGGGAGGTGAGAGAGATACAGATGTGAGAGAAAGAAAAAGAGGTGAGAGAGGGAGGGAGGTGAGAGAAAGAGAGGTGAGTGAGAGAGAGAGAGAGATGTGAGAGAAAGAGAGGTGAGTGAGAGAGAGAGAGATGTGAGAGAAAGAGAGAGAGAGATGTCAGAGAAAGAAAAAGAGGTGAGAGAGGGAGGGAGGTGAGAGAAAGAGAGGTGAGAGAGGGAGGGAGGTGAGAGAAAGAGAGACATGGAGGTAAATTTGTGTGTTAACAAAAGTCGAAAATTTCCATTTTCAAAATATCAACCTGCCAAAAACCGCAGGCTTTGTATACTTTAGGTATACCTATGTATCTATTAGTAGTATTTGTATATGTATATTATTATGTACATATCTATGTAGGTATATACCTATGTATATAATATCTACATCAGTGGCGTGTCCTTCATGGAAGATAGAAAGAGAGATGACAGACACAGAGGAAGAGGGGAGAGAGATAAAAGTGGGAAAGAAAATGTAAGAGATAGAAAGGAAGAGAGAGATGTCAGAGAAAGAAAAAGAGGTGAGAGAGGGAGGGAGGTGAGAGAAAGAGAGGTGAGTGAGAGAGAGAGAGAGAGAAAGATGTGAGAGAAAGAGAGAGAGAGATACAGATGTGAGAGAAAGAAAAAGAGGTGAGAGAGGGAGGGAGGTGAGAGAAAGAGAGGTGAGTAACCCCCTGGGTATAGGCAAATAATAGAAAGAAATACAATAACGAGCTGGCTGGAGACTTGTTTGGGACGAAAATGAAAATTTGGAATCGCAAAAAAGGTAGGTAGTGAAAATAAATAAATAGCAACCCCAAGATCCAAAGACCCGCTGAAAGAGGTAATAGTGGAATAGGTACCATTCTTTAGGACAGTGATAGTCCTTGGGGAAAAAACAGTTTTTATTTCATAACCATTTTCCGGATTCAGGACTCTAACTTGAAGGTACTGGGGACTAGAGCGTTCTAGGTATTACAGGGTTGCCGGTACAGCGAAATCAAATTTTCGTGGGGTCACCATGACCCCACATCACCAGTTAAGGGCTAAAGGGCAAGACATTCTCAAAATATTCTATGTATGATTTTAAATACAATTTGTAGTTGCGATCCGGATCGTACGGATATTGTGACGATCCGTAGTTTAATGAGTAAAGTATTCACTCGTATCCATCTCTACCCCAGAGCCCAGAGTTATAAATAGGTAGGTAGGTACCTAAGGAGAAGGAAATAATTATAAGACTAATAGGTTCAAGAACTCAAGAACAATTATTATAAGAGGTGAGAGAGGGAGGGAGGTGAGAGAAAGAGAGGTGAGTGAGAGAGAGAGATGTGAGAGAAAGAGAGAGAGAGATGTGAGAGAAAGTAAACTTGCTTTTTGCACTGAAAATTAAAAAAGAAAATGGGCTGTAAGGAAAAAGTTTGAAGTTTGCCATTGCGATGACAATAGAGACATAGAGAGGGCCTAACTTTTGCTTCGACACCAAGGCTCGTGTGAATGGCTCCTAGTTTGAAACTTTCTCACCTTCTTCTTCGTCTTTTTCTTCTCCTTCTCCTTCTTCTTCTTCTTCTCCTCCTCCTCCTTCTTCTTCTCCTCCTCCTTCTTCTTCTCCTCCTTCTTCTTCTCCTCCTCCTTCTTCTTCTCCTTCTTCTTATCCTCCTCCTTCCTCTTTTCCTCCTCCTCCTTCTTTTTTGTCTTCTTTTAAAATCACGTCTTTGTAAATACGCTAAAAAGTCGTTTGAATTACGTTTCTTTTTCTCCTCTCCTTATTCTTCTTCCTCTATTTGTTCCTTTTATTATTCTTCATATTCGATTATTACCCTTTCTTTTTACTCCTATCTTTCTTTGTCGTCTTCTTCTTCCTCTTCTCCTTCTCATTCCTATCTTTCTTCGTCGTCGTCTTTTTCATCTCCTTCTTCTTGTTTTTCTTCATCTCCTCCTCCTTCTGTTCTCAAACCCTTCTGTTTTCTTTCAATTTTCCGATTATTTCAGATCCAATTATAATCTGCTTCTTCGCATCTTCTTTTTTATGTCTTTTTTTTCACTCTCGCTTTGTCTCTTTGTTCCTACTCATTTTCTCTGTCTCTTTTTTAGCGAAATTTTCTCTCTCTCTCTCTCTCTCTCTCTCTTCCAAAAGCATTTTTCCACTTGGTCGGACGTCTGAATTGTTCTGTTCTCTCTCACTCTCTGTCTCTTTTGTCTCTTTCTTTCAATTCCCTTATTACATCTTCTTCTTTCTGTTCTTCCTCTCCTTCTCCTTCTCCTTCCCCTTCTTTTCTTGCTCCTCCTCCTCTGCCTTTTCTTCTTCCTTTTTCACCTCCTCTATCCACTTCTTCTCTTCTTATTTTCTCCTCCTTCTTCCTCTTTTCTACCTTAATTCTCCTCCTTTTCTCTCTTCTCCTTTGCTTTTTCTCCATCGAGGCTGGTTTTTCTCTTTCTCCTTTCTCCCCCCATGTTTCTTTGTTCTTTGTCTATTTTTTTCTTTTTGTTTTTAATCTTCTTTTTCTTCTTCCCACTCTGTCTACCCTACTCCTTGTGTCTTTTGTGGATTTACTTATTTATTTTCTCATTGTACGTAGAATTATTATCACTCTCTCTCCCCCCCCCTCTCTCTTCCCCCTCCCTTCCCCACTCTCTTTATCTCAATCTCTTTTCTACACTTTCCTTTCCCTCTCTCCCCCCCCCCCTCTCTCTTCCCCCTCCCTTCCCCACTCTCTTTATCTCAATCTCTTTTCTACACTTTCCTTTTCTCCTTCTGTCTCTCTCTCTCTCTCTTCCTTATGATTACTGATTACTATCATTTTTTTGTTTCTTTGTACTTTTTTTATGCATTATTTCTCCTCCCTCTCCGTTTGTTTTCTCTCTCTCCACATCTCTCTCCCATATTCTTTCTCGCTTTGTTCATTTTCTTTCCAATTTTCTTGGCAGTTGCTCGTCTCAAATTGTTCTTGAATACACCTAGACATTCTTTTGTTGTAAAATGACGTTATCTTTCTCTCTCTCTCTCTCTCTCTCTCTTCTTTCTCACTCTTTCTCACTCTCTCTCTAACTTTTTCTTTCAGAGAGGGGTGTATTTGTGGGTCCTCCCCACTCTATTTGATATGTTACGGGAAAAGCCCGTAAAAACTGGTAAGGAGTAAGAATAACTAAAAATTTCACGATTCTAAGCAATGTACAGACAAATCTACAATTTTATTTATATAGACTAGGGTTTACCGGGAAATCCTAGAACACTAATAGAAGGGAGATTATGCCTTCCTTAACATTTCCCAGTAATAGGTAGTACGTAGTATAGTACGAAATTCCCACAAGAAAATAGGCATATCCTAGGTTTTACCGGGAAATCCTGAAAATTCCTCTACCCCTTGTTTAGACTGCTGGGATAAAGGGACTTCTTAGTGTCATTCGAGCAGGATAAACAGGGTATATTCTATTCTACCCCCACCAGTCTAATCAACATCTAAATATTCTAAATACATAGGTATTCTAATTTTCTACATAATGAAAGAAATACAGGTACCTATGTACAAAACACAAAATGTATCCGAATTTCACAATTAGGCGGAGAATTATAATAAGCGGAGACAAGTGAAAATAATTGGAAATACCTACCTTGTTTACAACAAATACAACACGAATGAGAAAGAAAGAGAGAGAGAGATACAGATGTGAGAGAAAGAAAAAGAGGTGAGAGAGGGAGGGAGGTGAGAGAAAGAGAGGTGAGTGAGAGAGAGAGATGTGAGAGAAAGAGAGAGAGAGATGTGAGAGAAAGAAAAAGAGGTGAGAGAGGGAGGGAGGTGAGAGAAAGAGAGGTGAGTGAGAGAGAGAGATGTGAGAGAAAGAGAGAGAGAGATGTGAGAGAAAGAAAAAGAGGTGAGAGAGGGAGGGAGGTGAGAGAAAGAGAGGTGAGTGAGAGAGAGAGATGTGAGAGAAAGAGAGAGAGAGATGTGAGAGAAAGAAAAAGAGGTGAGAGAGGGAGGGAGGTGAGAGAAAGAGAGGTGAGTGAGAGAGAGAGATGTGAGAGAAAGAGAGAGAGAGATGTGAGAGAAAGAAAAAGAGGTGAGAGAGGGAGGGAGGTGAGAGAAAGAGAGGTGAGTGAGAGAGAGAGATGTGAGAGAAAGAGAGAGAGAGATGTGAGAGAAAGAAAAAGAGGTGAGAGAGGGAGGGAGGTGAGAGAAAGAGAGGTGAGTGAGAGAGAGAGATGTGAGAGAAAGAGAGAGAGAGATGTGAGAGAAAGAAAAAGAGGTGAGAGAGGGAGGGAGGTGAGAGAAAGAGAGGTGAGTGAGAGAGAGAGATGTGAGAGAAAGAGAGAGAGAGATGTGAGAGAAAGAAAAAGAGGTGAGAGAGGGAGGGAGGTGAGAGAAAGAGAGGTGAGTGAGAGAGAGAGATGTGAGAGAAAGAGAGAGAGAGATGTGAGAGAAAGAAAAAGAGGTGAGAGAGGGAGGGAGGTGAGAGAAAGAGAGGTGAGTGAGAGAGAGAGATGTGAGAGAGAGAGACATGGAGGTAAATTTGTGTGTTAACAAAAGTCGAAAATTTCCATTTTCAAAATATCAACCTGCCAAAAACCGCAGGCTTTGTATACTTTAGGTATGCCTATGTATCTATTAGCAGTATTTGTATATGTATATTATTATGTATATATCTATGTAGGTATATACCTATGTATAAATGTATATAGTATCTACATCAGTGGCGTGTCCTTCATGGAAGATAGAAAGAGAGATGACGGAGACAGAGGAAGAGGAGGGGGGAGAGATAAAAGGGCGAAAGAAAATATAAGAGATAGGTAGAAAGGAAGAGAGAAATGGAAAGTAAGAAATAGAGAACAAAGTAAAAAGAGAAATACGGGAGGGAGAGAGAGAGAGGGAATGAAAGACACCTACAGAGAGAGAGAGAGAAAGAGACATAGATAGAGAAAGAGAAGATGAGGTGATGTCGTTCATATACAGAAGGAAGAGGAGGGGCCCCAATACAGACCCCTGGGGCACCCCTGCAAGGACTTGAAGGCTAGAGTAAAAAGAGAAATACTGGAGGGAGAGAGAGAGAGAAAGGGAATAAGGGAATGAAAGATACCTACAGGGAGAGAGAGAGAGATAGAAAGGAAAAGAGAAATGGAAAGTAAGAAATAGAGAACAAAGTAAAAAGAGAAACACGGGAGGGAGAGAGAGAGAGAGGGAATAAGGGAATGAAAGATACCTACAGAGAGAGAGAGAGAAAGAGACATAGATAGAGAAAGAGAAGGAAGATGGGACAGAGAGAAAGAGACAGTAACAAAGTTAGAATAAGGAAAGCTAGAAAGAGAGGGAGAGAGAGAGAGAGCAAGTTTGTTGGCTGGGACTAAATCGTAGAAATGTCGACATGCAAAGAGCCCTGCCGTCGGAAAAGTTTGGGAAAATATAGGGTAACAATGGCAACTGTAGGAAGGTACCCCAAGTCTAAATCTAGGGGTTCTAAAAGTGGCGCAGTCGATACGAAATACCCTTTTGCTAAAAGAAATAAAGTAACACGGAAGAAAATGGGATAAAAATAAGCGCTAGGTCGCGGGTTCGATTTCCGCCTGGGGTGGATTATATCCCGAACGGATAAGGCTCATTTTCGGAACGGCTGGCATTCTTCTATCCTGTCTTCCTTCTCTCTTCGCTTTCGTAACGATAAGGCTTTAGCAGTTACAGTTCCCTCTATCAAATCAAACCTCTTAAAAATTAATAATAAAAAGTAGGCAAAAATAAAAGTCTGGTAGGGTAAGATATAATAAAGGTCGTGTCCCTTGGAATAAAAGTGTGTTAGGATGGGGTAAGTATAGCTAGGGTAAGGTGAAGTTGAGTAGGGTCATGTAAAAGAGAGAAAGAGACAGTAACAAAGTTAGAATAAGGAAAGCTAGAAAGAGAGGGAGAGAGAGAGAGAGCAAGTTTGTTGGCTGGGACTATATCGTAGAAATGTCGACATGCAAAGAGCCCTGACGTCGGAAAAGTTTGGGAAAATATAGGGTAACAATGGCAACTGTAGGAAGGTACCCCAAGTCTAAATCCAGGGGTTCTAAAACTGGCGCAGTTGATACGAAATAAAATAACACGGAAGAAAGTGGAATAAAAACAAGCGCTAGTTCCGCCTGGGGTGGATTATATCCCGAACAGATAAGGCTCGTTTTCGGAACGGCTGGCATTCTTCTATCCTGTCTTCCTTCTCTCTTCGCTTTCGTAACGATAAGGCTTTGGTAGTTACAGTTCCCTCTATCAAACCTCTTCAAGAAGAAGAAGAAAAAGGAGGAGGAGAAGAAGAAAGAATAAAAGTTTGGTAGGGTATAATAAAGGTCGTGTAACTAGGAATAAAAAATCTGGAAGGATGGGGTAAAGGTGGGGTTGAGTAGGGTCAAGTAAGGTAAGGTAGGGTGGGGCAAACGTCTGACTCGTGTTGCCCGCAGATATAATCCTGTACCATGTTGAAACCCCCTGGGTATAGGCAAATAATAGAAAGAAATACAATAACGAGCTGGCTGGAGACTTGTTTGGGACGAAAATGAAAATTTGGAATTACAAAAAAGGTAGGTAGTGAAAATAAATAAGTAAATAGCAACCCCAAGATCCAAAGACCCGCTGAAAGAGGTAATAGTGGAATAGGTACCATTCTTTAGGACAGTGATGGTCCTTGGGGAAAAAACAGTTCCTATTTCATAACCATTTTCCGGATTCAGGACTCTTTAAAGGGCAAGACATTCTCAAAAGATTCTATGTATGATTTTAAACACAATTTGTATGAATGCCTAGTATCTGTATTGATTATGCAATGTGCAACACACATCTATCGGCCTACTCTGGAATTTTCTCGTCCCAAATCTGGGCCATCTCGATGGCGATGGCAAACATTATTTATAGCTGTTTACTTGTTTGTATTGTATCGAAAAATACCTCCCCCCATATCTCCTCTTTCCCTATTTAGTCTCTCGTCCTTCCTTTTCCTCCTCCCTTTCTTCTCCCGCGTATCTGTATTGATTATGCAATGTGCAACACACATCTATCGGCCTACTCTGGAATTTTCTCGTCCCAAATCTGGGCCATCTCGATGGCAAACATTATTTATAGCTGTTTACTTGTTTGTATTGTATCGAAAAATACCTCCCCCATATCCCCTCTTTCCCTATTTAGTCTCTCGTCCTTCCTTTTCCTCCTCCCTTTCTTCTCCCGATATGCCCCGGAGGTGTTTCGAAAGTATTCCAATTTCGGCCGGACTTTCGAAAATGAATCAGTGAAATCCAGGGCTAAAGGTAGAAACTGGAAACACACTACCATCACGTCACGTGAAGTTAGAAAGATGTAGTACAAAATTTTCCCATAGTATTGTAGGTTGTAGGTATAATTACATCCAGGACAGCCACACTACTGTCACGTCACGTGACGTGTGCTTTTCCTTTGGAGCATGATAAACCCTTTGTAATCTCCAGCCTAGCCAGCTGGTTATCGCTCTCCTCTGTAGCAAATATTTTTTGCAAGTTTACTGTTGTTGAAATCTTTCAGCGTATTTTTGTGGTTCCTGCTGGTTTTTTTAATCCTCTTTTGATTTAACTTTGTTTTCTTTCTTGTCTTCTTCACAGATGAATCCAAGACGTCAGACAAGACCCCTGTCCTAGTGTATATTCATGGAGAGTCATTTTCCTGGAACTCAGGCAGCGTGTATGATGGCACCGTACTGTCCAGCTTTGCATCCATGGTGGTGGTCACTGTCAACTATCGACTGGGCATCCTGGGTAAGTTTTGATAACCTATTCTTTAGGGCTGTTTGCTCCTACACCTAAGCCTCGGCAGTTGCAGTTTACTGAATCAAAATTAATGCTATTACCTATGAACTGCAAACACTCTAGGATTCCTAGAAATGACAACATCGGCAGCACTGCCCTCCCCTCCTCCCCCTCCCTTCCTTCCTCCTCCCTCATCGCGTGATCAAGGCCCTTCATTATTTCTATAAATAAAATAGAATAGAGGTAACAATATAATACTAAGACTTTTTTCCACAAAAATCCCCCCATCATAAAAAGCTAGGTAACAATATATTACTGGTGAGACTTTTTTCCTCAAAAAATCCCCCCCCCCCATCATAAAAAGCTTCTGATATTATTGGATCTAATGTGTATTTTCCTATAACAATGCTACATTCCCCGGAAAATCCCGTTTGGGAATAGGAAATAGAACATGAGGAGGGAATTTTGGGGGGAGGGATTTTTTTCTCTCCCCTTTTTTCTCATTTCTCTAAATGTGTTTTTCTTGGAACCGCCCGGGAGAGGGGGTGGGGGTGGGATTGGGACCTTTATATCTTTTATTGAGATACGCGGGATATTTCTAGTATTCTGTGGCCTTTGTGGGATTTTTTTCCTAAAGTTCGAAGAAGAGAAACTTTTGATGTGGTATTGTTATAAGATAGGTTATATTGTGGGTTTGGGAAGGAGGGGGTTGGGGTTACGGGTCGAAATCTTGGGGTTACGTGGGGTTGTTTACATTGTCAGTGGGATTTTATGTAAACTGGTCGTATTTTCCTTTCAAAATTTCCCCTGAAACCCCTCTTCATAGAAATTCCCCCTCTTCATCTGTTACATACATATCCTCAGATTCCAAAGTCGTTCTATTTATGGCAGGTCGACTATTTACAAAAGCTCACCACCATAATCGATCTCCTCATCTGTTGAGGATGAAATCCGCCCCAGGTGGGAATCGAACCCGTGACCTAGTGATTACAAGGCAGAAGGGCTACCTCCCAAGCTAACTAGGCTGGCGAACCTGTGAGAAAGATTGGCTGAAAGATTAAGCATGAGATATCTGGGGCAATAGAATGATATAGGCAGGGAGAGAGAGAGAGAGAGGAGAGAGAGGAGAAATGGAGAAGATAAAGAGGGAGAGAAGAGAGAGAGAGAAAGAAAGAAAGGAGAATTTTAGCCGCTCCTTTTTACCTTCGTCCTTTCCTCTCTTCCCTTTTTATAGCTCTCTGTTTGGTCCATGTCGATCGGTCCTTTTTAGCTTTTTTATCTTCGTCCTTTCCTCTTTTTATCAACCCTCTTTGTCCTTTTTATCAGAGTTCTCTGTGGACTTTATCTTCTGTGTTTCACGCCAAAGGCCTAGCTTTGCATTCGGAATAATAGACTGTACTATACATATTTGTTTATGTATTTCGGTGTCACATTTGTTTCCCCTATGTAGGAACATTTTGTGTGTTTGTATTTATAGTGGCGTGGCGTGCGCTTTTCAAAAGGGGAAGAGGACATGACTCCCCGTGATGTCACATGAGCTTGAGGACAGAGTGTTTCTAGTTTCTACATCAACACCCACATTCATGAAGCATCAATTCCAGACATCTGATTTGTCAATATTGTCTTCAGTCTGGCTAAGGCCCTAAACCCTCTCTGTCTCTCAGGTCTTCTCGTCTTCTTGCTCTTTTTTCTCTTCCTCTTTCACCTCCTTCGCTCCCTCTTCTTGGCTATGTCTCTTTTTCGTCCCTTTTCCTCTCTCGTCCCCTCTCCTCTTTATCAATGAACTTCACTTTTTCTTACCAAATTTCAGCTTTCCAGGTAGTAGTGACAAATGGTACAATGCCAGGCAATGTTCTATTTCCATATTTTCCACCACTGACTTACATCCGGTTATACAGGCCGTGAAGGTGTAAAACCTGCTCTGATGAGCCTTCTCCACCTCGGTCTATCTTGTGCTGTCTGTGTCCATTCTTCTCCTTCCTCTTGCTGGGACGTTATACTTATGAACCAATCCTTGATTTTCCACCACTACCACCTTAAAAACTGTTAAAGGTAAACCCAAGTTTTCCCTCACCTCCTGTACACCTTGTAGACCTTCTCCCGCTTTCTTCCTACCCTCTTATTCTATCCCTCCTTCTATCTTGTTTTGTTGCTACTCTATCTTATTTTATATTTCCCTCCCTCTCTGTCTCTCAGGTCTTCTCGTCTTCTTGCTCTTTTTTCTCTTCCTCTTTCACCTCCTTCGCTCCCTCTTCTTGGCTATGTCTCCTTTTCGTCCCTTTTCCTCTCTCGTCCCCTCTCCTCTTTATCAATGGCCTTTTCCATGTCTATCGGTCCTTTTTAGCCGCTCCTTTTTACCTTCGTCCTTTCCTCTCTTCCCTTTTTATAGCTCTCTGTTTGGTCCATGTCGATCGGTCCTTTTTAGCCTTTTTATCTTCGTCCTTTCTTCCCCTTTTTATCAACCCTCTTTGTCCTTTTTATCAGAGTTCTCTGTGGACTTTATCTTCTGTGTTTCACGCCAAAGGCTCAGCTTTGCATTCGGAATAATAGACTGAGTATATTTGTTTATGTATTTCGGTGTCACATTTGTTTCCCCTATGTAGGAACATTTTGTGTGTTTGTATTTATAGTGGCGTGGCGTGCGCTTTTCAAAAGGGGAAGAGGACATGACTCCCCGTGATGTCACATGAGCTTGAGGACAGTGTGTTTCTAGTTTCTACATCAACACCCATATTCATGAAGCATCAATTCCAGACATCTGATTTGTCAATATTGTCTTCAGTCTGGCTAAGGCCCTAAACAGAGTAGAACGGAGAGCATAGCGCATTGAGCATAGAGCTTTTTGCTCTCAGTTCTATGCGGTTGGAAGTCGTCACTTCCCTCTAACGTCCCTTCCCTATCTGCTCTATGTGCTATGCTCTCTTCACTCTGTTTTGAGCTTTAAGAGTGAAAATTTTCGTTCATAAATACAGCTGTAAGACACCAGCAGATCGGCATACTCTATATCAAGGCTGCCCAACCGGTCAATCGCGGATTGATTTCAAATCGATCGCGACCAGCACACCCAGCAGTGTTTGAACCTGGCAATATCATCTTACACAACCCGAATACTTCAAACTTGACTCTCATTAAGTTGATCACAAGACTGTACTGAAAATGCAAGTCGATCTTCCTCTGTAAAGTTTGTGCACTAGGGCTCTATACGTTATGGGTTTATAGCTTTCCTTGTGAAGATCTCTCTCTACGTCACTGGCACTAGTTTGTAATATTGTATTTCTATGTGTATCAGTAGTGTTTGGCCCTAAACAGAGTAGAACGGAGAGCATAGCGCATTGAGCATAGAGCTTTTTGCTCTCAGTTCTATGCGGTTGGAAGTCGTCACTTCTCTCTAACGTCACTTCCCTACCTGCTCTATGTGCTATGCTCTCTTCACTCTGTTTTGAGCTTTAAGAGTGAGAATTTTCGTTCATAAATACAACTGTAAGACACCAGCAGATCGGCATACTCTATACCAGGGCTACTCAACCGGTCGATCACGGTCGCGGATTGATTTCAAATCGATCGCGACCAGCACACCCAGCAGTGTTTGAACCTGAAAATATCATCTTACACACCCGAATAGTCCGAATACTTCAAACTTGACTCTCATTAAGTTGATCACAAGACCGTACTGAAAATGCAAGTCGATCTTCCTCTGTAAAGTTTGGGCACTAGGGCTCTATACGTTATGGGTTTATAGCTTTCCTTGTGGAGATCTCTCTCTACGTCACTGGCACTATAGTAGTGTTTGTAATATTGTATTTCTATGTATATCAGTAGTGTGCTTTGTGTTATTTCGTGCCCCGCTTTAGTGTTATTTATGTTCATTGTATAGTTTATTGGACGTTGGGTAGTGCCGGTGACTGGGTGTGCCGGAAGTGGCGTAGCCGGCTGAGGAAAGGAGGTCGCGAAAATCTGTGTGTTAGTGTGTTTTAATCTGAGGACCTGCTTAGTGCAAATGAATGGGTAAAAGGCAGAGCGGACTAATTCCAAAAATTAAAAATTGACTTTCTGAGTTATCTATATCGTTGGAAAGAGCGCGAAAAGATCTACTTGCGAAAATCTGTGTGTTAGTGTGTTTTAATCTGAGGACCTGCTTAGTGCAAATGAATGGGTAAAAGGCAGAGCGGACTAATTCCAAAATTGACTTTCTGAGTTATCTATATCGTTGGAAAGAGCGCGAAAAGATCTACTTTTTTTTATATTAGTTGCGAACTTCACTTTTTCTTACCAAATTTCAGCTTTCCAGGTAGTAGTGACAAATGGTACAATGCCAGGCAATGTTCTATTTCCATATTTTTCACCACTGACATACATCCGGTTATACAGGCCGTGAAGGTGGTAAACATGCTCTGATGAGCCTTCTCCACCTCGGTCTATCTTGTGCTGTCTGTGTCCATTCTTCTCTTTCCTCTCTCCTCTTGCTGGGACGTTATACTTGTGAACCAATCCTTGATTTTCCACCACTACCACCTGAAAAACTGTTAAAGGTAAACCCAAGTTTTCCCTCACCCCCTGTACACCTTGTAGATTCAAAATTTGGCAACAACAATACCGGAGACAGGACATGCTATCGTGTATGCGACGTGCTATGGAGTATGACAAGTTTAGAAGGAAGGATATGTCCTCCCGGTCGCAACATTTAGGACAGAGGGTTATTATTAATAATAGAATACGGGGCGGTCGTCAAATTTTGCTGCATAAAATAGTAATACAAAATACATACATAGTTAATAATGGTGCTTGTTTATTCCGGTCGAATAAGACTGAAAAATCTTTTTACTCCAGTACCCAGTAGCCCAGTACCACCATAGCATTGTTAAAAGTTACTAGTGTAAACTGGACAGCTTGAAGCAGAAAAGAACCATACAAAAATAAGTAAAGATTTGGCGTTAAATGGCAGCCGAACCGTACATTTCTCGAGGTCCGGCCGGCGGACACTTTTGATCATCGTTAAGTATGGAAGCTGTCTGCAAAATTTGAGGGACCTGTGGCTAAAGCACTAGTTCCTTTTAATGGAACAAAATTCCATACCTCGGCTGTTGCCATTGTACTGCTTTAAAAAGAAAGAGCATTTGATCCAATCGTGCAACGTCGTCATTCCACGTCATAAACTACAAAAACGAACAGCCTCGCAGCCTATTATATTACGGGCCGCGTGCAACTTTATAGAAAACACCATGCGTGGATACCTCACAGAAATTGGTTCTGAGGAGTAACACAGGGTTCAACGTTCGCGCCACATAAGTGTTTTATGTTACACCGGATTGGGCACCGCTGAAAGCGAGGACGTACGATTTATGAGTTTCAATTAGGACGTGCAGGGAGATAGGAAGAGGAAGGAGAGAGAGGGACGATATATTGTGGGAAGGAGAAGGAACGAAAAGAGGGAGAACGGGCAGGAAAAAGGGGGTAGGATGAGAAGGAAGGTGGGAAAAATAATGATGGGAAGGGAGATTTCTTTGATTATGAGGAGTAAGGTGGAATTTAAAGGAAGGTAGAGAAATAGGAAAGAGATATAAAGGGATGGAAAACAGAGGAAATATAGAAGAAGAGGAGACAGAACTTCACTTTTTCTTACCAAATTTCAGCTTTCCAGGTAGTAGTGACAAATGGTACAATGCCAGGCAATGTTCTATTTCCATATTTTTCACCACTGACATACATCCGGTTATACAGGCCGTGAAGGTGGTAAACATGCTCTGATGAGCCTTCTCCACCTCGGTCTATCTTGTGCTGTCTGTGTCCATTCTTCTCTTTCCTCTCTCCTCTTGCTGGGACGTTATACTTGTGAACCAATCCTTGATTTTCCACCACTACCACCTGAAAAACTGTTAAAGGTAAACCCAAGTTTTCCCTCACCCCCTGTACACCTTGTAGATTCAAAATTTGGCAACAACAATACCGGAGACAGGACATGCTATCGTGTATGCGACGTGCTATGGAGTATGACAAGTTTAGAAGGAAGGATATGTCCTCCCGGTCGCAACATTTAGGACAGAGGGTTATTATTAATAATAGAATACGGGGCGGTTGTCAAATTTTGCTGCATAAAATAGTAATACAAAATACATACATAGTTAATAATAGTGCTTGTTTATTCCGGTCGAATAAGACTGAAAAATCCTTTTACTCCAGTACCCAGTACCACCATAGCATTGTTAAAAGTTACTAGTGTAAACTGGATAGCTTGAAGTGTATGACAAGTTTAGAAGGAAGGATATGTCCTCCCGGTCGCAACATTTAGGACAGAGGGTTATTATTAATAATAGAATACGGGGCGGTCGTCAAATTTTGCTGCATAAAATAGTAATACAAAATACATACATAGTTAATAATGGTGCTTGTTTATTCCGGTCGAATAAGACTGAAAAATCTTTTTACTCCAGTACCCAGTAGCCCAGTACCACCATAGCATTGTTAAAAGTTACTAGTGTAAACTGGACAGCTTGAAGCAGAAAAGAACCATACAAAAATAAGTAAAGATTTGGCGTTAAATGGCAGCCGAACCGTACATTTCTCGAGGTCCGGCCGGCGGACACTTTTGATCATCGTTAAGTATGGAAGCTGTCTGCAAAATTTGAGGGACCTGTGGCTAAAGGTAAAGTCGTGAGTCGTGAGAAACACTAGTTCCTATTAATAGATCAAAATCCCATACCTCGGCTGTTGCCATTGTACTGCTTTGAAAAGAAAGAGCATTTGATCCAATCGCGCAACGTCGTCATTCCACGTCATAAACTAGATGACTAGAAAAACGAACAGCCTCACAGGCTATTATATTACGGGCCGCATGCAACTGTATAGAAAACACCATGCGTGGATACCTCAAAGAAATTGGTTCTGAAGAGTAACACAGGGTTCAACGTTCGCGCCACATAAGTGTTTTATGTTACACCGGATTGGGCACCGCTGAAAGTGAGGACGTACGATTTATGAGTTTCAATTAGGACGTGCAGGGAGATAGGAAGAGAAAGGAGAGAGAGGGACGATATATTGTGGGAAGGAGAAGGAATGAAAAGAGGGAGAACGGGCAGGAAAAAGGGGGTAGGATGAGAAGGAAGGTGGGAAAAATAATGATGGGAAGGGAGATTTCTTTGATTGTGAGGGGGAAGGTGGAATTTAGAGGAAGGTAGGGAGATGGATAGGAAAGAGAAATGAGGGAATGGAAAACGGAGGAAGTACAGAAGAAGAGGAGACCATCCGAAGGAGATACATGGGAAGAAGAATCAGGAGGGGATAGAATATAGAGGAAATTTAGAAGGGGAGGAAAATGAGAAAGAATGGGAAGCAGGGGATTGAAGAGAAGGTGGGAATGGAAAACAGAGGAAGTATAGAAGAAGGGTAAACGGATGCAAAGGAGAAGTTTGGGATGAAAGAGGAGGGACGAGGGAATATTAAGGGACATAAATTGAGCCTCCCCGAAAATATTAATATCGAGAGAGTGAATAATTTCAAACCCCCTCCGGCGGCTGTTGGGCAGCATTTGTTTGAGTTGAGGAAATTGAAATAGTGTTGAGGGACGAGGGAATATTAAGGGACATAAATTGAGCCTCCCCGAAAATATTAATATCGAGAGAGTGAATAATTTCAAACCCCCTCCGGTGGCTGTTGGGCAGCATTTGTTTGAGTTGGGGAAATTGAAATAGTGTGTATGCCCCGGAGGTGTTTCGAAAGTATTCCAATTTCGGCCGGACTTTCGAAAATGAATCAGTGAAATCCAGGGCTAAAGGTAGAAACTAGAAACACACTACCCATCACGTCACGTGAAGTCAGAAAGATGTAGTTCAAAATTTTCCCATAGTATTGTAGGTTGTAGGTATATAATTACATCCAGGACAGCCACACTACTGTCACGTGCTACTGTCACGTGACGTAACGTGTGCTTTTCCTTTAGAGCATGATAAACCCTTTGTAATCTCCAGCCTAGCCGTAACGTGTGCTTTTCCTTTGGAGCATGATAAACCCTTTGTAATCTCCAGCCTAGCCAGCTGGTTGTCGCTCCTCTGTAGCAAATATTTTTTGCAAGTTTACTGTTGCTGAAATCTTTGAGCGTATTTTTGTCGTTCCTGCTGGTTTCTTTAATCCTCTTGATTTAACTTTGTTTTCCTCTTTTCTTCACAGATGAATCCAAGACGTCAGACAAGACCCCTGTCCTAGTGTATATTCATGGAGAGTCATTTTCCTGGAACTCGGGTAGTGTGTATGATGGCACCGTACTGTCCAGCTTTGCATCCATGGTGGTGGTCACTGTCAACTATCGACTGGGCATCCTGGGTAAGTTTTGTTAACCCATTCTTTAGGGCTGTTTGCCCCTACACCTAAGCCTCGGCAGTTGCAGTTTACTGAATCAAAATTAATGCTATTACCTATGAACTGCAGACACTCTAGGATTCCTAGAAATGACAACATCGGCAGCACTGCCCTCCCCTCCTCCCTTCCTTCCCCCTCCCTCATCGCGTGTTCAAGGCCCTTCATTATTTCTATAAATAAAATAGACGTAACAATATATTACTAAGACTTTTTTCCACAAAAATCCGTTTAGAATGACGCTCTTCCGATCTCATAAATAGGTGAATTTCGAAATATTATCTTAGAATGATTATCAAAGAAAAATAGGGAAAAAATATTCCCAGTTCATATTTGAGAGAAAAAAATATTTCATTCGCAAGAATACTCGTAATTAATCAACTTGGTAGGTAAGCCCTGTCCACTTTTGCCTGTTCTTTGCTCAATTTTTATCCTCTTCTCTACTTCTCCTTCTCCTCCTCATAACACTACTAGCCTCAGATCCTCTTCTTCTTCTTCTTCTTCTTCTTCTTCTTCTTCCTCCTCCTCCTCCTCCTCCTCTTCTTCTTCTTCTTCCTCCTCCTCCTCCTCCTCCTCCTCCTCTTCTTCTTCTTCTTCGTCTTTTTCTTCTTCTTCTTTTCCTTTTTCATAATTTTTCGATATGTGTTTTTCGACCGCCACCTTTTTCAACTGTACGGGATTTCTTTTGAAATAAATTTCCGCAAAGGTTTATGCTCTCACTCTCTCTCTCTCTCTCTCTCTCACTCTCTCTCTCTCTTTCGCACCAAAGGAATGATAAATGGGGAAAAATTATAGTCCTCTCCTTCTTTGCCTGCGACTGATGTGGTTTAAATAAACTCTCTCTCTCTCTTTCTCTTCTTCTTCTTCTCTCTTTCTTTCTTTCTTTCTCTCTCTCTTTCTCGGTCTCTCTTCCTCTCTCTCTCTTTCTCTCTCTCGCTCTCGGTCTCTTTCCATCTCTTCCTCTTTCCCTTTCTTTCTCTCCTTCTCTCTCCTCTCACTTCCTCTCTACTTCTTTTATTGGGGTCAAAATTCTCTGAAAAATATTTAGTAGGTATATATCATGATAAAATTTCATGCCCTTCCTTAGAATTCGAACCCTCGATTGTATTTTCATACCGATAATTTTTTTATTACTTTTATTTTGCTACAGACAGACCAAAGTTTGAGCGAAATTTATGTGGTCACCTCTTTCTTTCCCTCCCTCTCCTTCCCTCCCCAAGTCTTCCTTCCTCCTTATCCCCTCCTCTTTTCCAACCTTTTCTCCCCTCCTTAGGTCTCTCTCCTCTTCCCCTCTTTCTCTCCCCTCCTTTATCGCAGACAGTCTAATTCCTCTCTCTCTCTATTTCTCTCTTTTGGTTTTTATTGCAACTTTTGATTTTCGAAAGCTCTCCACCAGCCAGAGCTTAAACGGAGAATTCTGAGGTCATCTCTTTGCTCCTTCCTTTTCTCCCTCTCCTTTTCCTCCTCCCTTTCTCCTTTCTTTCATTTCCCCGTCCTTTCTTCCCTCTCTCCTCCAATTTCTCCCTCTCACCTCTTCTTCATATTCCTATTTCTTCCTTTTGTCTTCCCCCCTCTTTCTTCCCTTCCCTGTCTCCTCTCTTCTCTTTTTTCCCCTAATTTTCTTCTCCTCCTTGTCCTCCCCTCTTTTCCCCTCCCCGTCTTCTCTCTCTCTCTCTCTCGCGCGCGCGTTTTTTTGCAACGTTTTTGATTTTCCAAAGCTCCAGCGAGCACACACATACAGAGAGAGAGAGAGAGAGAGAGAGAGAGAGAGAGAGAGAGAGAGAGGGAGAGAGCTCAGAGCTTTCTGTGAAAATTCTGAGGTCCACCAACCAAAGGAATTTTGCTGCCAAAGTTTGTTTTGTACGAAGCGAAACTTACAAAGCCCTGTTCTCTACACTGCTCCTGGTTATATATATCATGATAAAATTTCATGCCCTTCCTTAGAATTCGAACCCTCGATTGTATTTTCATACCGATAATTTTTTTATTACTTTTCTTTTGCTACAGACAGACCAAAAGTTTGAGCGAAATTTATGTGGTCACCTCTTTCTTTCCCCCCCTCTCCCCCTCCTTCTTCTTCCCTCCCCAAGTCTTCTTTTCCAACCTTTTCTCCCCTCCTTAGGTCTTTCTCCTCTTCCCCTCTTTCTCTCCCCTCCTCTTTTGGTTTTCATTGCAATTTTTGATTTTCGACCAGCCAGAGCTTAAACGGAGAATTCTGAGGTCATCTCTTTGCTCGTCCCTTTTCTCCCTCTCTTTTTCCTCCTCCCCCTCTAAATTTTCCTCCCTTTCCCCTTTCTTTCTTCCATTTCCCCTTTCTTTCTTCCCTCTCTCCTCTAATTTCTCCCTCTCCTTTTCCTCCTCCCCCTCTACTTTTCCTCCATTTCCCCTTTCTTTCTTCCATTCCCCCTTTCTTTCTTCCCTCTCTCCTCTAATTTCTCCCTCTCCTTTTCCTCCTCCCCCTCTACTTTTCCTCCATTTACCCTTCCTTTCTTCCCTCTCTCCTCTAATTTCTCCCTCTCACCTCTTCTTCATATTCCTACTCCTTCCTTTTGTCCTCCCCTCTTTCCCCCTCCCCGTCTTCAGTCCAGAGTATGTGAACTTCTCTCTCTCGCGCGCGCGTTTTTTTTGCAACGTTTTTGATTTTCCAAAGCTTCCAGCGAGCACACACATACAGAGAGAGAGGGAAAAAGAGCTGAGAGAGGGAGAAGAGAGAGAGAGAGAGCGAGAGAGCTGAGAGCTTTCTGTGAAAATTCTGAGGTCCACCAACTAAAGGAATTTTGCTGCCAAAGTTTGTTTTGTACGAAGCGAAACTTACAAAGCCCTGCTCTCTAAACTGCTCCTGGTTACAAGGTTATAAAACCAAGATGAAATACAAAATATTCTATTCTATGTTAGATATGGGTATGTTTATGTGGAATTCTATTCTATGGTAGAATTTTGCTAGATGCCTGGGTATGTGCAATGCAAACGTCTACGTAATTTGCGCGAACGAGTTTCAAGTTTCTGCCTTTGTAATCAACGCTTTTCAACGATTTTTCCTTGACTTTGACTCTTGAGTTGGGGTGGGGGTGGGATTGGGACCTTTATATCTTTTATTGAGATACGCGGGATATTTCTAGTATTCTGTGGCCTTTGTGGGATTTTTTTTCCTAAAGTTCGAAGAAAGAAACTTTTGATGTGGTATTGTTATAAGATAGGTTATATTGTGGGTTTGGGAGGGAGGGGGTTGGGGTTACGGGTCGAAATCTGAGGGTTACGTGGGGTTGTTTACATTGTCAGTGCGATTTTATGTAAACTAGTCGTATTTTCCTTTCAAAATTTCCCCTGAAACCCCTCTTCATAGAAGTTCCCCCTCTTCATCTGTTACATCCATATCCTAAGATTCCAAAGTCGTTCTATTTATGGCAGGTCGACTATTTACAAAAGCTCACCACCATAATCGATCTTCTCATCTGTTGAGGATGAAATCCGCCCCAGGTGGGAATCGAACCCGTGACCTAGTGATTACAAGGCAGAAGGGCTACCTCCCAAGCTAACTAGGCTGGCGAACCTGTGAGAAAGATTGGCTGAAAGATTTAGAATGAGATATCTGGGGCAATAGAATGATATAGGCAGGGAGAGAGAGAGAGAGAGAGAGGAGAGGAGAGGAGAAAGGGAGAAGATAAAGAGGGAGAGAGAGAGAGAGAGAGAAAGGTATGCTGACGTGATATGAAACTTAAAGCAAGTTTGTCCGAAAAAAGAGAAAGATGAAACTTTTTGGATAGAGATGAGGGAGAGAAAAAACTAAATTTGAGAATATTTAGGAAGAAAGGGAAGGAGAGAGAGGGGAAGAGTTCAGCTCATATTCATAAACTTTTACTTTTCCCTCCTCTCTCCCTGTTTCTTTTCCTATCGCTCTCTCCCTTCCCCTCCTCTCTATCTCTCCCTCTCCCTATCTCTCTCACTCAATTTTGTTCGAGAGAAAAAAAATGTAATGAAATTTCATCTCCGAAAATTATGAAAGAGAGAGAAAAATGGAGAGAAGATAAATTGTATGAATTTTGACCCGAAGAAAAGAGATTGAGGAAGGGCGAAAGAGAACGATGAGAAATGAGAGGGGACGGGACGAAGGAGGAAGAAGAAAAAGAAAAAAGCCTGAGGAAGGAAGATTGGAAAAAGAAGTAGGAGGAAAGAGAAGACATATGAGGGAAGAAGGAGGAGGAAAAATGCCTTAGGGCGAAGGGGAAGAAGAAAAAAAGAGGAAAAAGGAGAAGGAAAGAGATTGAATTCGATATACTGTCTCTAGCATTTTTTGGGCTATAGCACGAATTTCTCGATAAAAAGCACCCGTTAACTCATCCAGAGTCCTTGTCTTATTGTTTTTAATATATTTCCATAAAAAAAGTCGCACTAGCTAAGATCGGATGAGGAGGATGGAAAATCAAAATGGGTGCGAAACTTCACCTGAGCATTAATCACAAATTCACTACTTTTAAGAAATGCATCCACAGCAAAAGGTCGAAGTTGCGGGGTCCACAACTACGTATACATTGTAACAAAACCTTTTGTTCTGAACTCAGTGATGTTCATTTCAACAAGCTACGACAAGTCATAGGAAAGATATGGGCAAAGCAAAACCGTCAGGTAACTCTGGGTCACCCTGTATAAGGGGACGGGACAAAGGAGGAAGAAAAAGAAAAAAGCCTGAGGAAGGAAGTGGAAAGAGAAGTAGGAGGAAAGAAGACCTATGAGGGAAGAAGGAGGAGGAAAAATGCCTTAGGGCGAAGGGAGGAAGAAAAAAAGAGGAAAAAAGGAGAAGGAAAGAGATTGCGGAAGGGAAAGGAGGGAGGACGAGGAAAGAAACGAGAGGAAGGGGAAAGAAAGGAAGAAAAGATTGAGAAAAGAGATTGTGGGAGAGAAAGGAGAGGGAAGAGAAAGAGAAGAGATTGTGGGAGGAAAAGGAGAATTAGAAGAAAAGGGATTGAAGGAGAGAAAGGAGAAGAATATAAGGTGTACAAAGAAAGAGGAAGATAAGAAAAGAACGAAAGACAAAGAAAGAAAAGAAATATTAAACGAGTAGTGATGGGACAGAGAAAGAAAAATTTATTCGGTGCATTTCTATCTCCTTTCTCTCCTCCTTCATCTTCATTTTCATCCATTTCCTCTTCTTCTCTTTCCTCTCCTTCTGCCTATACCTCTTCTAGGAAGAGGAGTTTCTTCTTCTACTACTTTTTCTTGATCTTCTTTTTCTTTTCCTCCTTCTTCTTCTTCTCCTTCTTCTTCTCCTTCTTCTTATTCTTCTTCTTCTTCTCCTTCTTCTCCTTCTTCTTTTTCTTCTTCTTCTTATTTTTTTTCATCTTATTATTATATTTCTCTTGCTTTTCTTCCTTTTTAACCTTCCCTATTTTTTCCTTTGTGAAGAAGGTTAAAGCCTCCGCCTTTATCTTTTTCATATCTTCCCACAATAACCTTTGAATTTCTTTTATGATCTATTTTATGTGAAAAAATTTTCATCAATCATAACAACATTTGCTTATTTTTCATATCAAATTTATTAGGTCAAAGAGTGTCTTATTTCTAATCTTACTGGATGACTCATAGAGTATTTGTTTCTTTAATTTTACCAGGTGGATCAAATTATTGGTAATGTTGAGAATGATTCGAGTTGGATAGGTTCAAATTGAAACCATCAAATTCAGGAAATGAATCAGGCCATGAACTGGCCAGAATTATGGATTATCTCGACGAAGAAAGTGATCAGAGAATCAAACTACATATTACATATTAAGGCAAGAGGAAAAAATATAAATATCCTGAAAATGTATAAAGGACTTTTTGCGATAAACTTACAAAGCATTACTTGGATTTTTGGATTCCCATTTTCTTAAATTCGGTCAAGGTGGAATAAAGCGTCTGTCAATAAAAGTTCTATAAGGTATCTTCTAGATGTGCAAAGATGTACGAATAACGAATAGTCTTCTTATCAATAACTTTTACGTTTTGTATAGAAGATTCCGATGAGTATCAACAAGTCGCTATCAAGTCCCATTACATTCCATAGAAAAACTACTCATTACTACCTACACATTTATTTTTCAAGAACAAGAATAAAGCATTATGACCCCCAAAAAGTACAATTTATACTTCATTTTTATTCTCTTTACTTCATTTCAACGATTTTTCGTTATGAGGACTTTGCAGTTTACTAATTGTCTGATTTGTCTGCTCACCCCATGGTCCGTTGAACTTGACCTATCGATTTCATGCAACCATTTTTGCACACGTATAACCGTTTCTTATAATAAAATTATCACCGACACGTTGTGCTCTCATTCATTTTCTAAAACAGATGTAGCAAAATCCGTGATGGAAGTTAATTTTGTAATCCACGCTTCTGAGGCTGTGCTTAATGGAGACAATGTTTGAATCGTGTAGGAGTATATGTATGAGCGTTATTTTTAGAATATTAAAGACGATAGCGTTTTTTTTTTTCTCTTTCGTATATGATTTTATTATTTTGCTTTTTATTATTCTCTATGCAATGTGCGTGCGTAATGTAGGGTAATAGGTGAGATATGACATGAAAGCAGCTTGTGAACTTGTAGTCCATTTTTAGGAAGGTTAGATAAAAAGTAGGTTAAGATCAAAACAGCACCAGCGACTGGAACCTTTTCTTTCAATTTTTGCAACTGTCTGACTTGTGAGTTAAATTTCTCACCTATTTCAGAGAAAAGGAACCTATTATTTACGATGGTAAGTAGCTCCAACATTTTTAACACGCCAGATTTACAAAACAATAATAAAATTTAGAGTTGAGGTAGACAATTTTATTGCTTGTCGATTATATTAACATTGTAAAGAAAACGAGACAAAATTCATCAGACACATTCTTTCAAATAGGGTAAATGAATTTACAATAGAGACCAGTATTTGTAATTACAATGGCTTTCATTGTACAAAAACTATTCTTGACAGTTTTCAAAATTCGTTCGATTCGAATTTCATCAGAATTACTGGTGTTAATGCCGGAATGATTAGGTATTCCTCAAATTCAATTACCTTCCCGGTTTTTGGTTTTCATGGACAGATAGAGACATCTTAGAGCGCTCCCTCAATCTTTTCCTACAATGGCTTTCATTGTACAAAAACTATTCTTGACAGTTTTCAAAATTCGTTCGATTCGAATTTCATCAGAATTACTGGTGTTAATGTCGGAATGATTAGGTATTCCTCAAATTTAATTACCTTCCCGGTTTTTGGTTATCATGGACAGATAGAGACATCTTAGAGCGCTCCCTCAATCTTTTCTACACACACACACACACACACACACACACACACACACAATATACTTTCATACTGAGAAATGTGAAGTGTTTCTCTCTCACTCCCTCTCCTACCCCTCCCTTTCCCTCCATACCTCCCTCTCTCTCTCCCTCTCTTTCTCTCTCGTGCCAAGTTGGATCTGTGTAAATCTGAACATACACAATTTTTCTGAGGTGATATAAAATTGGTGAATTCATAAAAAAAGTACCAAATGGTATACTCAAATGCAAGAAATGACAAACAAAGTGCGAGATTATTGCCTAGGGCAATCTTTATCATTCAACTCTGTTCTCATAATTTCTTCCTTCCAACTTTTTTCTTTTTAGAAAATTCAGAAGCTCAGCCTCCTTACATTTATCTACGTTTCATGGGTATGATTTTACAAAAGGTTTTCATTTGATTTTTTTCTATACCTTATATGCACCATATTGTCCACGAATGCACTTTCATTACACCATTTAATTATGCACTTTTTGATTTCTGATTAAGTTGGTCCAAGGTCCAAAACAAGTTGGATCTGTGTAAATCTGAACATACACAATTTTTCTGAGGTGATATAAAATTGGTGAATTCATACACACACACACACACACACACACACACACACACACAATATACTTTCATACTGAGAAATGTGAAGTGTTTCTCTCTCACTCCCTCTCCCTACCCCTCCCTTTCCCTCCATTACTCCCTCTCTCTCTCCCTCTCCTTCTCTCTCCTTCTTTCTCTCTCTCTCTCTCTCCATCTCTTTCTCTCTCGTGCCTCTCTCTCTCTCTCCTTTTATCTCGGCTCATATTTTTCTTTTGGGAAAAATCATATCTTAAATGAAGGTAGGTGTCTGTCCCTCTCTCCCTCCCTCCTTCTCTCTCTCTCCCTCTTTCTCTCCCTCTCCCTCTCTCTCGCCTTTCTCCCTTTATTTCATCTCTTATCTTTCTTACGAGTGTTTTCCCTCTTTCTTTTTCTTTTCTACGGTCAATTTTTCACGGGAACGTAATTTGGGGAAATTGCGAACGAAGAAAAGAAGAAGAAGAAGAAGAAGAAGAAGAAGCAAGAAAGGGAGGAGAAGAAGAAAGAATTTGGAAGAGGAGGAAAAATAAGAAAACCTCACATAGATAAATGAATACACCTAAAAGCGTAGGTATTCCTGTGTAAAATTGTTGGCACAATAGGACTCTGAGAATGGCAGCCAGCCTAGTTAGCTTGGAGGTAGTTAGATTGTCGCCCGGGGCGGACCTTATCCTAAACAGATAAGGTTCGTTCTCCGAACGGCTGGCGTTCTCCTATCCTGTCTTCCTTCTCTCATTGATCACAATAAGATCTCAGTGGTTCCAGTTCCCTCTATCAAAATCAAACCTCTTAAGACCGCGTTTTACGAAGTCGGAGTTGGCTTCAATTCTGGATTGAACTGGGTATGAAGTATAGCTCAATCCTTTGTAGATTGATCTCACTTCTGATTCGGTAAACCCCGCTGATCCGCTGGTAAACTCTGAAAAAAAGCTCATTTTAGCTAAAAAAGTACCTACCCATAGCCTATCAAGGACTCACTGTTTCCTTTCTTTCTTACCAATCATTCACAATCTCAAGAATATATGTACAAATGTAAAAAAAAACCTCTTTTCTACTTACAGGGTTCCTCAATCCGAGCAAAGACTACCGGGCCCGCATTCCTGCCAACTTCGGGCTGCTGGACCAAATAGCGGCCCTCCATTGGATCAAGGAGAACATAGGGGAGTTCGGGGGGGACCCGTCCAACATTAGTCTGATGGGCCATGGGACCGGAGCGGCCTGTATTAACTTCCTTATGACGTCACCGGCCGTGCCGGATGGTGAGTGGTCCAGATTTCTGTTCTTTAAGTTCTTTCAGGCTAGCAGACATAGGGTAACTTCCCTGATGATGTTATCGACAAGCTCTAATATAAGTTTGTCCGAAAAAAGAGAAAGATGAAACTTTTTGGATAGAGATGAGGGAGAGAAAAAACTAAATTTGAGAATATTTAGGAAGAAAAGGAGGGAGAGAGAGGGGAAGAGTTCAGCTCATATTCATAAACTTTTACTTTTCCCTCCTCTCTCCCTGTTTCTTTTTCTATCGCTCTCTCCCTTCCCCTCCTCTCTATCTCTATCTCCCCCTCTCCCTATCTCTCTCACTCAATTTTGTTCGAGAGAGAAAAAAATGTAATGAAATTTCATCTCCGAAAATTATGAAAGAGAGAAAAAAAATGGAGAGAAGATAAATTGTATGAATTTTGACCCGAAGAAAAGAGATTGAGAAAGAGCGAAGGAGAACGATGAGAAATACAGGGTGACCCAGAGTTACCTGACGGTTTTTAAAATGATGCTACACGTTCCATTTTCAAGATAAAAGAGTGATATTTATTTTAAATGAAAAATAACAAAATGAGGTTTACTTTTTGTTTTGTTTGTGATTTTGTTTGTGATGGTGATCAGGTGTGGAACACAACGCTAGCCGAAAAATCGCCCTAATTTTGAAAACACTCAATCTGGTTCAAAATTCGATATACTGTCTCTAGCATTTTTTGGGCTATAGCACGAATTTCTCGATAAAAAGCACCCGTTAACTCATCCAGAGTCCTTGTCTTATTGTTTTTAATATATTTCCATAAAAAAAGTCGCACTAGCTAAGATCGGATGAGGAGGATGGAAAATCAAAATGGGTGCGAAACTTCACCTGAGCATTAATCACAAATTCACTACTTTTAAGAAATGCATCCACAGCAAAAGGTCGAAGTTGCGGGGTCCACAACTACGTATACATTGTAACAAAACCTTTTGTTCTGAACTCAGTGATGTTCATTTCAACAAGCTACGACAAGTCATAGGAAAGATATGGGCAAAGCAAAACCGTCAGGTAACTCTGGGTCACCCTGTATAAGGGGACGGGACAAAGGAGGAAGAAAAAGAAAAAAGCCTGAGGAAGGAAGTGGAAAGAGAAGTAGGAGGAAAGAAGACCTATGAGGGAAGAAGGAGGAGGAAAAATGCCTTAGGGCGAAGGGAGGAAGAAAAAAAGAGGAAAAAAGGAGAAGGAAAGAGATTGCGGAAGGGAAAGGAGGGAGGACGAGGAAAGAAACGAGAGGAAGGGGAAAGAAAGGAAGAAAAGATTGAGAAAAGAGATTGTGGGAGAGAAAGGAGAGGGAAGAGAAAGAGAAGAGATTGTGGGAGGAAAAGGGGAATTAGAAGAAAAGGGATTGAAGGAGAGAAAGGAGAAGAATATAAGGTGTATCTATAAAGAAAGAGGAAGATAAGAAAAGGACGAAAGAGAAAGAAAGAAATATTAAACGAGTAGTGATGGGAAAGAGATAGAAAAATTCATTCGGTGCATTTATATCTCCTTTCTCTCCTCCTTCATCTTCATTTTCATCCATTTCCTCTTCTTCTCTTTCCTCTCCTTCTGCCTATACCTCTTCTAGGAAGAGGAGTTTCTTCTTCTACTACTTTTTCTTGACCTTCTTTTTCTTTTCCTCCTTCTTCTTCTTCCTTCTTCTTCTTCTTCTTCGTGTTTTTCTTCATCTCCTCCTCCTTCTTCTTGTTCTTCTTCTTATTTTTTTTCCATCTTATTATATTCATAAAGAAAAAAAAAAGAATAGAAGGGAGAAAAAATATAAAGAAAAACAACTTGGAATTCATCCCCTCCTCAGCTGCCATGGCTCTACATACAGGATGTCACCAAAGTCCTCACCACCCCTGTAGGTGGGTTCGTTCTTGGAACGGCTGGCTTTCTCCTATATCTAAATCGATCCAGTCCTCTTTTCGATTTCGGGACGATAAGACCTCCGTTGTTAGTTTCCTCATCAAACCTCTTATTGGCAAAAGGGAAAGAAAGGAAGAAAAGATTGAGAAAAGAGATTGTGGGAGAGAAAGGAGAGGGAAGAGAAAGAGAAGAGATTGTGGGAGGAAAAGGGGAATTAGAAGAAAAGGGATTGAAGGAGAGAAAGGAGAAGAATATAAGGTGTATCTATAAAGAAAGAGGAAGATAAGAAAAGGACGAAAGAGAAAGAAAGAAATATTAAACGAGTAGTGATGGGAAAGAGATAGAAAAATTCATTCGGTGCATTTACTTTATTTGGTGGTCATTTAAAGGCACAATACAATACATACTTATAAGTTTAGAAAAACATACAAAGAGTAATCCTACCTATGAATATGACCATTATACATTAAGTATTTTCAAGTTCTTCCCATTTGAAATACCTATATGCCATAGCTCAAGGCCAATTGGCAAAAGATAGATAGGTAATACTTTTCATTCAATTTCAGCCTATCAGAAATCAGGTTAAACACTTAATCTAAGTTATTTTTTGTTTGCCAACCCCCCCGAAGAGGTTTAATAGAGGGAAACTTAGGAAACTATAACTATCGTCCCGGAAGCGAAGATAGAAGGAAGACCGGAAAGGAGAAAGCCGTGGTTACGAGAACAAACCTTATCTGTTCAGGATAAAATGCGCCCCTTGCGGGAATCAGTCTCGAAATTTTCTTGACTTTTTTAACCACCCTATATATATAATTATATATATATCGCCGAAGGAAATGCGAAATGCATTTTGCAAAATGCCACGGTGTGTTTTCCGCAAGGAGGTTTTTTTTTTAACATGCATCCCACGTCATATTTGACTGTCATCATGTCGTGTCATGTTTGCTAGGTCATGTCGGTGTGTCATGTCTTGTTACGTTATTTTCGTTAGATTATTTTTGACTGTCATATTAGATTCGTATAAGTGTGTGTCTCGTACGTCTTTCTCTTATTTATCAGGATACGAGGTACACAATAGGGCTGCCTGGAAGCCTGGAAGAGACTGACAAGAGACGCCGACCACATTTAAATAGGAAAAGGCTAGGAAGAAGAAGAAGAAGAAGAAGAAGAAGAAGAAGAAGAAGAAGGGCGGCCTACAATATATATCCCGACATTGAACAAACTATATTTATACGTATTTTCTTCATATCTACCTTACTTTCATACGTAACATAATCTAAATTGAAATCTCATTCAAATGATCCCGTATTTGCAAATCGTATTCGAGAAATCTATTGGAATTCAAGAAATCTATTAGAATTCAGCCGGATTGAGAATGCAAAACCACGAAACTCAGGAAATCAGAAGGGGTTACTCCAGAAGGTTTGAGGAAATCAGAAGGGGTTACTCCAGAAGGTTTGAGGAAATCAGAAGGGGTTACTCCAGAAGGTTTGGATGTCAGGAGGAGGAATAGGGTTAGGAGAAGTAAGAAGGGGAGAGGAGGAGGACAAAGAGCAGAAGAAGGAAGGAGAAGAGGAATAGAGGGAGAAAAAAGAGAAGAAGTATAGGGGAATGAGAAAGAGAAAAGGGAATAGGAAGATAAGAAAAAGAAGCGGAGGAGAAGAAGAAGAAGGAAAAAGAGGAAATTCCTTTCTCTCTCTCTCTCTCTCTTTCTCTCTCTCTTTCTCTCTCTCATTCTCTCTCTCTCTCTCTCTCTCTCTCTCTCTCTTTCTCTCTCTCTCTCTTCTGATTTCTGATAAGGTGATAGTCCTTCTCTACCTAACTTGGCAACAAAACTTCCGAGCTAGGTACACTTATCCAATTGTCCCGGGTTCGATTCCCAGGAACGACGCATTTTTCTAAATCCCACTAAGGTTACATAAAATCAGCCTTCTATCCTACAATAAGGCTGAAATAAGTGAATAAATACATATTAAGTAAGTAAATACGTAAGTAAATAAATAAATAAACGTACATAAGTAAATAAATATCTACTTTTTTACAACTATATTCTCCTTTTCTGTCTTCTTTGATCTTTGATGTGTGTTTTCCGCCCTTTTAAATCGGGGTCGGCCCCCAAAGGATTCTCACTGGACATGGACCATGTTTTGTCCTTTTACCCTAATTCCTCAAGCTCACTATTTACCCCTGGTCAATTTCCATGGTAATGATCTTACGGTGATATTTTCACGTATTTTGAGGTTTACGGCAACCTATGTACCTGCTGGTTGTCAGCGAATTCACATTAATAGCCGAAAATGAGGACAAATCAGGTTGAATTTTGCCTTTGAACAGGTTGAATTTCACCTTTTTCTTTACCTTCTTCCTCTCTACCTCCTTCTCCTCGTTTTTTTTTTTATTATTTTTTTTTCATTTTAAAGGTAAGAGAAAGAGAGGGGGGGAATGTGTGTGTGTGTGTGTGTGTGTCTCTCTCTCTCTCTCTCTCTCTCTCTCTCTCTCTCTCTCTCTCTCTCTCTCTCTCTCTCTCTCTCGCCTTTCTCCCTTTATTTCATCTCTTATCTTTCTTATGAGTGTTTTCCCCCCTTTCTTTTTTTCTTTTCTGCGGTCAATTTTTCACGGGAACGTAATTTGGGGAAATTGCGAACGAAAAAGAAGAAGAAGGAAATGGAGGAGAAGAAAAAAGAAGTTGGAGGAGGAAGAAAAATAAGAAAACCTCACATAGATAAATAAATACACATAAAGGCGTAGGTATTCCTGTGTAAAATTGTCGGCACAATAGGACTCTAAGAATGTATGGGAGAGCCAGCCTAGTTGGCTTGGAGGTAGTTAGATTGTCGCCCGGGGCGCCGCGGCTTAGATTCCCGCCCGGGGCGGACCTTATCCTAAACAGATAAGGTTCGTTCTCGGAACGGCTGGCTTTCTCCTATCCTGTCTTCCTTCTCTCTTTGATCACGATAAGACCTCAGTGGTTCCAGTTCCCTCTATCAAAATCAAGCCTCTTAAGACCGCGTTTTACGAAGTCGGAGTTGGCTTCAATTCTGGGTTGAACTGGGTAGGAAGTATAGCTCAATCCTATGTAGATTGATCTCACTTCTGATTCGGTAAATCCCGCTGGTCCGCTGGTAAACTTTGAAAAAAAAAAGCTTATTTTAGCTAAAAAAGTACCTATACCAATAGCCTGTCAAGGACTCACTGTTTCTTTCTTACCAATCATTCACACTCTCAAGAATATATGTACAAATGTAACTTAAAATAAAATCCCTCTTTTCTACTTACAGGGTTCCTCAATCCGAGCAAAGACTACAGGGCCCGCATTCCCGCCAACTTCGGGCTGCTGGACCAAATAGCGGCCCTCCATTGGATCAAGGAGAACATAGGGGAGTTCGGGGGAGACCCGTCCAACATTAGTCTGATGGGCCATGGTACCGGGTAGGTAGGTACAAAGGTATTCTTTAACCATGATCGAATAAACTACGGGCTAAAAAATTCCCGGAGGGACGGACCCAGCTTGTTTTTTTTTTAACATGCATCCCACGTCATATTTGACTGTCATCATGTCGTGTCACGTTTGCTAGGTCATGTCGGTGTGTCATGTCTTGTTACGTTATTTTCGTTAGATTATTTTTGACTGTCGTATTAGATTCGGATAAGTGTGTGTCTCGTATGTCTTTCTCGTATTTATCAGGACACGAGGTACACAACAGGGCTCCCTGGAAGAGACTGACAAGAAACGCCGACCCTATTTAAATAGAAAAAGGCTAGGAAGAAGACTCACGCTCCATCCGCGTCTGACAGACCTAAATCTGACCGACCTAGATCGTAGATTCACAGAAGCTTAACCCATAATTTAGGGCTCTCTAGCCCTTACACCCAAGCCTCAGATTCAATTTAGATTATGTTACGTATGAAAGTAAGGTAGATATGAAGAAAATACGTAAAAATATAGTTTGTTCAATGTCGGGATATATATTGTAGGCCGCCCATACACGTAACATATGTTTTAGGCTGGCCACACACGTTCCGAATGTCTGACGGACCGCCGGAACGTGTTTGGCGGAAAGATCTTCCGACTTCAATCTTCAGACCGTGTGAGCGTCCTAGAAATTGGAAGCTTCTTCCGGCGGTCTGTCAGAACATTCGGAACGTGTGTGGCCAGCCTAAAACATATGATACGTGTATGGGCGGCCTACAATATATATCCCGATATTGAACAAAGTATATTTTATTAAACAAATTAGGAAGGTACATAGGTACTGATTTTCTCTAATCACTACGGGCTAAAAAATTCCCGGAGGGACGGACCCTGCTTGTTGAGTTTTTGAAAGAATCACTGCACACAAAAACAATAAATTTACACTATGACAAGGTTAGGAGAGTTTCCTTCATAAATTGTAACGCCTTTTCTACATACCAATGATGTAAAATTTAACCACAATAATGTTCTAATAAGGGCAGTGGCGTATCCAATGTTTTGAAAGGGTACTGACCCCCATTGTTGACCTTCACACAAGATTGAATTCGTTCACACGAGCCTGGTGTCAATAGCAGTCAATGAACCTGACCTTTGTCTTTGCATGCTTCAACTGCAGACAGAATTTTAGTTATAATTAAATTAGAAAAGAATTTTAAGGCAACGAGATATTTTTTCACATTATTTCTTAAATAGTAAAAATTTGATACCAATTTTTTGGCACTTGCATGATTTAAACCATACCATCTGAATTTTTTCAGGCGAATTGACACGTGAAGAAGATGTACTGGAATGGTTGGTACAGAATAAATCAACAGGAGATGAAGAGGATATTATTGAAGACGTTACGGCCAAAACTTTGGAGACCCTTATTGAATCCATTGACAATCTAGTCGTCCTCTTCTGTAAGTGATCAAACATTAAATTTAATTTATACCTACTTATTGTACTTGGGGTCTTTTAGCTTCTCTCCAATCTTTACAGAGAATAATTAAATTTGTAATGATGGTGTAGAAGAATTTAGAATTACATTGTAATTTCTGGAACCCTCAAACGCATTGTTCTTTGAGACTTGATTGAAATTTCTCTCCTTACTCCAGATGACAATGATGACGAGGATTCACTACAAGCTCTCGGAGAACTAGAAAAGATCGATGACGACTGTGACAAGCACGGAATTCAATTCGTCAAGATTGATGATGAAGAGGCTGCCAAGGCTTTTGGTATTGACGATGTGCCCGCTCTGGTCTACTTTGAGAAGCAAATTCCCAACTTGTATGACGGTTAGTAAATTATGAACGTATTATTGAAATGAAATAGTCTTCAGTAAAATAAAGTCGGTATTGTTTAACTTTTTATGTACTCATAGGGCTTTCTTCTATGTATTTACACTCTTTGTTGTTCATTATAAACAATAAACAATAAAATTGTTGAAGTGAGTGCATCATCTAATATAACATTTTTTCTTTTAATTTAAATTTGACTGTGACTTCTCTACCAAAAAATTTATACTACAGTAGTGTTTATTAAATTTTTTGTGCTTTATTTTCTGATACCAAATTTATTATTTCTGATAAAGGCTAAGTACCCGATTTTATTTTTTTCAAGAATAATAGGTTCAAATTTACGTAAATTTATTGTTTTATTTGTTCAACCAACATTTCATTGCTCCGCCTACATATTTCAGTGCGGCTCTAACATTCATATTTTCATGTTGACTTCTGTAATTCTTATGTTTTATGTTTTTTAATTTCTCATGGACAATACTCACTTCAAATTTATTAATAACAAGAGGGTACTATGTACTGGAATGGTTGGTACAGAATAAATCAACAGGAGATGAAGAGGATATTATTGAAGACGTTACGGCCAAAACTTTGGAGACCCTCATTGAATCCATTGACAATCTAGTCGTCCTCTTCTGTAAGTGATCAAACATTAAATTTAATTTATTCTTATTGTACTTGGGGTCTTTGAGCTTCTCTCCAATCTTCACAGAGAATAATTAAATTTGTAATGATGGTGTAGAATTACATTGTAATTTCTGGAACCCTCAAACGCCTTGTTCTTTGAGACTTGATTGAAATTTCTCTCCTTACTTCAGATGACAATGATGACGAGGATTCACTACAAGCTCTCGGAGAACTAGAAAAGATCGATGACGACTGTGACAAGCACGGAATTCAATTCGTCAAGATTGATGATGAAGAGGCTGCCAAGGCTTTTGGTATTGACGATGTGCCCGCTCTGGTCTACTTTGAGAAGCAAATTCCCAACTTGTATGACGGTAAGTAAATTATGAACATATTATTGAAATTAAATAGTCTTGAATAAAATAAAGTAGGCTTTACTTAACTTTTCCTGTACTCATAGGGCTTTCTTCTATATATTTACATTTTACACTCTTTGTTGTCCATTATAATAATTCAATATACTCAAATGCAAGAAATGACAAACAAAGTGGGAGATTATTGCCTAGGGCAATCTTTATCATTCAACTCTGTTCTCATAATTTCTTCCTTCCAACTTTTTTCTTTTTAGAAAATTCAGAAGCTCAGCCTCCTTACATTTATCTACGTTTCATGGGTATGATTTTACAAAAGGTTTTCATTTGATTTTTTTCTATACCTTATATGCACCATATTGTCCACGAATGCACTTTCATTACACCATTTAATTATGCACTTTTTGATTTCTGATTAAGTTGGTCCAAGGTCCAAAACAAGTTGGATCTGTGTAAATCTGAACATACACAATTTTTCTGAGGTGATATAAAATTGGTGAATTCATAAAAAAAGTACCAAATGGTATACTCAAATGCAAGAAATGACAAACAAAGTGCGAGATTATTGCCTAGGGCAATCTTTATCATTCAACTCTGTTCTCATAATTTCTTCCTTCCAACTTTTTTCTTTTTAGAAAATTCAGAAGCTCAGCCTCCTTACATTTATCTACGTTTCATGGGTATGATTTTACAAAAGGTTTTCATTTGATTTTTTTCTATACCTTATATGCACCATATTGTCCACGAATGCACTTTCATTACACCATTTAATTATGCACTTTTTGATTTCTGATTAAGTTGGTCCAAGGTCCAAAACAAGTTGGATCTGTGTAAATCTGAACATACACAATTTTTCTGAGGTGATATAAAATTGGTGAATTCATAAAAAAAGTACCAAATGGTACCATGTTCAAGTTTAACACACCCCTTTATATAAATTATTTTGTTTGATTGATTGTCTTCGTTTGTACACACTACAGCCGTCCAAGGAGGTAACAGGCCAGCACAGTAACAAGTTAACACATTTATAAAATGAATTTTTTTGTAATTACCATTTAAACTAAGCACTGACTAATACTTTGTTTGTTGAAAATTTCAGGAGACATCGAAAATGAGGACGAGTTCTTGGAATGGCTAGTGGATCAACTACAGAAAGATGAGATCGAAGATGTAACGGATGAAATGTTAGATAGACTTATTAAGGAAGGCAAAACAATGGCAGTTCTTTTCTGTAAGTAGTAATGTTTTTCAACCGCCAATTTTCATTTAAGCTTATAAAACTTTCAAGGACACATGTGTAAATAGGTAAATAACATACTCATACAAATGTTGATATACTGAAGATTATAAGCACCTTTACTTTGTTTTTAATTACTATTGTTCAAATTTCAGATGACAACAATGACCGAAAATCTCAGAAAGTTCTCAACGAGCTTGAAAACATTGATGATGAATGTGATACTCTGGGGATTGTATTTGTCAAGATCGACAATGCAGATGAAGCTAAAGAATATGGCATTGAGAAAATTCCAGCACTCATGTATTTTGAGAAAGGCATTCCAACTCTCTACACTGGTAAGCTCTAACTTTAAATCATATGTGAGTTGTACATACTAGTAAACATGTAAATTTTGTAGCGTAGGTCTTTTAAGATCACATATCTTTCCAATCTTCTGATTACGGGATGTGTGAATCCACAAATTCGGCATACATAAAATGTTAGGCAAACTACCATCAGAAGCAATTCAAATTTAACATATTTTATTTTTGCAGGTAACTTGGAAGAAGAGGAGAAGGTGCTGAAATGGCTAGAAAATCAACAGAAAACTGATGAAATCGAGGATATCACTGACGAAATGTTGGACATGATCATAGAGAAAATGCACCATGTAGCTGTATTGTTTTGTAAGTACCTACATTAATTTGACTCATAAAATACATAAAATCAATCGTCCATTGAAGAATAACGGGGTATTACAATGGCCCAATAAAATCGGATGCTAGGACATATTTTCATCATTTAGAATGGAGCCTCTATGAGAGAAAAATACAAGGAAGTAAGGTACGAGTAACAATATGTTAAACACACGTCATGCTTTCAATAAAGAAATAACAAAACATTTTGAAAGAACAAAACAAATTATTATAGGTTACCTATAATATTTTAGGTACATACCACATATATTTCGTTCACAATATAACGATATTTTTATTATTGTTTTAACGGCATCGGCATAACTCAACTCTCTTTAGCACGATTGGCTGATTGATTACAGCAGTTATAGTATCTCTCAGCTCATTCTGGTCTACAGAATCGATTAGTTCATGGGATCAATAATTATAGTGAAAACATAGTGTTACAGTGAGCTCTTTACTGGAAATCTTTCTCAATCCCTCAAAAATCAGCAGATACATAAGCTGGTTAGGATTTACTGGTGTACTCTCTATTTATTAGAGTCCAGCAGATTTATATGGGGGGATATGTCCGGTTCAGAGCAGGGATACATACATTTAAAGGTGTCTTGTGTAGCATTTTAGAAAGATTCGAAAAAGTTGGATCGTATCCAAACAAATTGTAAAATAGGGCCACAAGATTATGCTATGTTTATTTCAAGTGTTAGGTGTTGAAAGTCGTCAACGAAAATAAAATAAAAAAACTATTACAATAAAATATCGGAGGAATAGTGGATTTGAGGACTCACCTTGAACAAAATGTGTAGTACATCATCGCCCACAATGTCTAGTTTACCTCGAAAACTGAACAGACTAACGATTGCCCCAGTGTGATAACTTTTAAACCGTTCTGGAGGAATAGTGGATTTGAGGACTCACCTTGAACAAAATGTGTAGTACATCATCGCCCACAATGTCTAGTTTACCTCGAAAACTGAACGGACTAACGATTGCCCCAGTGTGAAAACTTTTAAACCGTTCGTTCATTTTTATTTTAATCTTTCAGATGACAAAGATCAAAAGAAAAGTCAGAAAATCTTGGCGGAGTTGGAGAACATCGATGACGAATGTGACCAACATGACATTGCCTTTGTCAAAATTGATAATGACAAAGAAGCTAAGGAATACGGCATTGACACTATCCCCACACTGGTTTTCTTTGAAAAAGGAATTCCACACATCTTCGAAGGTGAGTCAATGCTCAATGCTCAAAGGTCTGTTTTTCTAATCTTATTTCCAGACAAAGAAGCTAAGGAATACGGCATTGACACTATCCCCACACTGGTTTTCTTTGAAAAAGGAATTCCACACATCTTCGAAGGTGAGTTAAAATCAGTCAATGCTCAAAGGTCTGTTTTTCTAATCTTATTTCCTAAGAAAATTTTCGTAGAAATTTGTGAATGAGAGTTTGGAAATTTCAACTTCCTCGTAGGACTAGAAACCATCACATCCGCAAAGTAATCCTATAGTATAGGTATAAGTTACAATCAAATTCCTTTTTTCAGGCGATCTTATGAAAGAAGAAGAGCTTCTCAGCTGGCTTGTACATCAGAAACGACACAGTGAAATTCCAGACATCTCAGATGAAATCATGGAGAAACTCATAGACAAAGTGGAATATCTGGCGGTGCTGTTTTGTAAGTTCTTTAATGAAAAAATGGTCGCCTTATTTATTTTATCAACTCATTTACACTTTGAGCAATTAGTTGATTTAATATTTCAATTATCTCGTATATTGAACAATGACAACATTTTAAAATACAAGAATCAAACGGAAAAACACACACACAATTCTTTTCTGTAAGTAGTAATGTTTTTCAACCGCCAATTTTCATTTAAGCTTATAAAACTTTCAAGGACACATGTGTAAATAGGTAAATACTCATACAAATGTTGATATACTGAAGATTATAAGCACCTTTACTTTGTACTTTTCTGTAAGTAGTAATGTTTTTCAACCGCCAATTTTCATTTAAGCTTATAAAACTTTCAAGGACACATGTGTAAATAGGTAAATAACATACTCATACAAATGTTGATATACTGAAGATTATAAGCACCTTTACTTTGTTTTTAATTACTATTGTTCAAATTTCAGATGACAACAATGACCGAAAATCTCAGAAAGTTCTCAACGAGCTTGAAAACATTGATGATGAATGTGATACTCTGGGGATTGTATTTGTCAAGATCGACAATGCAGATGAAGCTAAAGAATATGGCATTGAGAAAATTCCAGCACTCATGTATTTTGAGAAAGGCATTCCAACTCTCTACACTGGTAAGCTCTAACTTTAAATCATATGTGAGTTGTACATACTAGTAAACATGTAAATTTTGTAGCGTAGGTCTTTTAAGATCACATATCTTTCCAATCTTCTGATTACGGGATGTGTGAATCCACAAATTCGGCATACATAAAATGTTAGGCAAACTACCATCAGAAGCAATTCAAATTTAACATATTTTATTTTTGCAGGTAACTTGGAAGAAGAGGAGAAGGTGCTGAAATGGCTAGAAAATCAACAGAAAACTGATGAAATCGAGGATATCACTGACGAAATGTTGGACATGATCATAGAGAAAATGCACCATGTAGCTGTATTGTTTTGTAAGTACCTACATTAATTTGACTCATAAAATACATAAAATCAATCGTCCATTGAAGAATAACGGGGTATTACAATGGCCCAATAAAATCGGATGCTAGGACATATTTTCATCATTTAGAATGGAGCCTCTATGAGAGAAAAATACAAGGAAGTAAGGTACGAGTAACAATATGTTAAACACACGTCATGCTTTCAATAAAGAAATAACAAAACATTTTGAAAGAACAAAACAAATTATTATAGGTTACCTATAATATTTTAGGTACATACCACATATATTTCGTTCACAATATAACGATATTTTTATTATTGTTTTAACGGCATCGGCATAACTCAACTCTCTTTAGCACGATTGGCTGATTGATTACAGCAGTTATAGTATCTCTCAGCTCATTCTGGTCTACAGAATCGATTAGTTCATGGGATCAATTATAGTGAAAACATGGTGTTACAGTGAGCTCTTTACTGGAAATCTTTCTCAATCCCTCAAAAATCAGCAGATACATAAGCTGGTTAGGATTTACTGGTGTACTCTCTATTTATTAGAGTCCAGCAGATTTATATGGGGGGATATGTCCGGTTCAGAGCAGGGATACATACATTTAAAGGTGTCTTGTGTAGCATTTTAGAAAGATTCGAAAAAGTTGGATCGTATCCAAACAAATTGTAAAATAGGGCCACAAGATTATGCTATGTTTATTTCAAGTGTTAGGTGTTGAAAGTCGTCAACGAAAATAAAATAAAAAAACTATTACAATAAAATATCGGAGGAATAGTGGATTTGAGGACTCACCTTGAACAAAATGTGTAGTACATCATCGCCCACAATGTCTAGTTTACCTCGAAAACTGAACGGACTAACGATTGCCCCAGTGTGAAAACTTTTAAACCGTTCGTTCATTTTTATTTTAATCTTTCAGATGACAAAGATCAAAAGAAAAGTCAGAAAATCTTGGCGGAGTTGGAGAACATCGATGACGAATGTGACCAACATGACATTGCCTTTGTCAAAATTGATAATGACAAAGAAGCTAAGGAATACGGCATTGACACTATCCCCACACTGGTTTTCTTTGAAAAAGGAATTCCACACATCTTCGAAGGTGAGTCAATGCTCAATGCTCAAAGGTCTGTTTTTCTAATCTTATTTCCAAAGAAAATTTTCGTAGAAATTTGTGAATGAGAGTTTGGAAATTTCAACTTCCTCGTAGGACTAGAAACCATCACATCCGCAAAGTAATCCTATAGTATAGGTATAAGTTACAATCAAATTCCTTTTTTCAGGCGATCTTATGAAAGAAGAAGAGCTTCTCAGCTGGCTTGTACATCAGAAACGACACAGTGAAATTCCAGACATCTCAGATGAAATCATGGAGAAACTCATAGACAAAGTGGAATATCTGGCGGTGCTGTTTTGTAAGTTCTTTAATGAAAAAATGGTCGCCTTATTTATTTTATCAACTCATTTACACTTTGAGCAATTAGTTGATTTAATATTTCAATTATCTCGTATATTGAACAATGACATTTTAAAATACAAGAATCAAACGGAAAAAACACACACACACACAATCAGTCATATTGAAAAGTCACCAAAGAGACCAGGCATCCTAGTTTTAGCTGTTTTGGTGATGTTTCACGATTGAAATTCATACATTCAAATTATTTAGCTATACAATGATCCTAGGATACATAATATATGTGTTATTAATAAATATTAAACACGGGATATGACTCTCTGTTTTTGACATTAGATGATAAAGATGACAAGCAAGACATCCGAGTATTGAATGAACTGGAGAACATTGATGATGAGTTGGAAAAAGAAGGCATTGTCATAGTCAGACTGGACAATGATGCAGAAGCAAAGGAATATGGAATCGACCACCTGCCCACACTGGTGTACTTTGAAAACAAAATACCCGCTTTATACGAAGGTAAGTTTACGAAAGGAATATAAACACTATGAACATGGTAATTGACAAAGTACAACCTAATCAAGTATGTAATCAGTAATCACACTGTAAAAATGAGCCAAAAGTATGTATTTTCTAGCATTGTATTTTCTTTGAATAAGGACAAGGCTGAGTTCAATTTAAATTTGTTGTAAAATACTTAATTTATTTTTCCATTACAGGAGATTTACTAAACGAAGAAGAGGTACTGAAATGGTTGATCCACCAGAAAGAAACAGCTACCATTGAGGAAGTGACAGATGAGATCCTACATGAACTGATTGAAGATCATGAATATGTGTTTGTCTATTTCAGTAAGTTATTTATTCAAGATTAGCGGAAACCGTCCCTTAGGTACTAGGTAATTTTTCTATCACTGAATACAAAATTACACCAATCATCAATATTTGAAATTAATTGCGCTAGGAAAACACAAGTTAATTTTATACTTGGGACTTGTATTAATGGACTCAAAAACTGAAGATCATGAATATGTGTTTGTCTATTTCAGTAAGTTATTTATTCAAGATTAGCGGAAACCGTCCCTTAGGTACTAGGTAATTTTTTCTATCACTGAATACAAAATTACACCAATCATCAATATTTGAAATTAATTGCGCTAGGAAAACATAAGTTAATTTTATACTTGGGACTTGTATTAATGGACTCAAAAACTTATTTCAGGTGGTCGCTGTGAGGAGGGAGATGAGTGTGATAACATCTTGGATGAACTGGAGAACATTGATGACGAGTTAGATGAATCTGGCATTGTTTTCGTCACCACAGAAGACATGAACTTCGCCAAAAGACATGGCATCAAAACATTCCCTTCGCTGGTATTCTTCAGAAACAAAGAGCCTCTGGTTTACAAAGGTGAGAAGACTTTTAAAGATATTTGCGCAATAATCGATAAAACTTGGACTTTTTTTAAATGAAATGTGGAATACTGGCGACTGGAGGAGTAAATTTTGGAGAAAAACTCATAATTTTTGCTTCAAATTACAGGTGACATCAATGACGAAGATGAAGTTTTGTCTTGGCTGAATGAAGAAGACACCTTGGAGATCCCTGGCAGGATTGAAGAGGTCAACATAAAAATGCTGGAGAAAATTTTGGCGGAAAATGAGCACGTAGTGGTATTCTTCTGTAAGTGCAATACAAAATATTGAAGAGAAAATTATGTAATTTTAACTTTTTAATGATTGCTAAAGGCTATAATACAAAATACACTTGATGTGCTCTTAATCGAGATAAGATTACACTGTAGGTACACTCTAAGTATGAAAATCCTTGGGATTCAGATATTGATTTGACCCCATTTGTATAACTTTTATATTCAGAAATAAATGAATGAATGAATGAATTAATTAATTAATTAATTAATTAAATATGTACATCCGTTACAGTTGGACGTTTTGCTAGTATAAAATATGTACTACATAATACATTCCCCCATTTTTCTCTCCCACAGATGAAGAAACCGACAAAAAGAGTCAGAAGATCATCAGTGAGTTGGAAAACATTGATGATGAATGCGAGGAGAAAGATATTAGCTTCGTGAAAACTTCAGATGAAGGCATTGAGAAGGAATACGACTTGCCCGAGCTTCCATCCTTGGTGTTCTACAGGAAAAAGTTCAGGAAAATTTACACTGGTAAGAAAAAAGTATCAGTGGATTAAATGTTTGTACATAAAACTTATTGTACACTAATCAAAGTTTGATTATCTTACTTTCCATTTCTTGTAGAAATTATTTGAAGGAGAACTTGATAGAGTTTCTTGTAAAGATTATTTGACGAAGAAGAATGTGGAAATAACAGTATATCATGTTTTGATCTTACAGGAGACCTAATGCACGAGGAAAACATTTTGAAATGGGTTCTGGAGTTACACGAATCAACACCCGATGTCATTGAAAGTGTAGACCGAAAAACTCTACAAGTTCTTATCAATGACGTTGAACATCTGGCTGTCTACCTGTGTAAGTGGAAATTTTGGAATTATTACGAGTATTGATTTGTTTTTACTGTTATGATGCAATATGCCTCAGGCAAAATGTAAATTTTCAACATGTAATCCGAAAAACTCTACAAGTTCTTATCAATGACGTTGAACATCTGGCTGTCTACCTGTGTAAGTGGAAATTTTGGAATTATTACGAGTATTAATTTGTTTTTACTGTTATGATGCAATATGGATCAGGCAAAATGTAAATTTTCAACATGTATTAGATGAAAAAAGTGGTGAACTTTGAACATTTTAAATGCCTCTGCACAAATACAACTTTGATATCACCACAGCAACACGATGTACCATTTCATTTTTTCTCTTCTTAGATGATGACAAATGTGAATCGTGTGATGAAATTCTTGAAGAATTGGAAACCATTGATGATGACACAGACGAACATGGCATTCAATTTGTTAAATCCAAAGACAACAAGCTCGCCTCCGAACTTGGTATCTTCAGCTTCCCAGCCCTGGTATACTTCGAGACAGGGGTTCCCATCATGTATGACGGTAAGTGAAACTAACATGTAAGAGTCGGTAGAAAAAGAAGCAGAAGTTTTTCTAGGACGTATATTTACCAATTTACAAACAAACTACTGGGTGACTGTTGCTAACAATAACTGTAGTTTTATGTCTTTGAAGGAAGAGTGGAGGACAGATATTACAAGAGTGTCATTCTCAGGTCTAGAGCCAAACAATTCTTGAAATGCTAGTCCGATTTGTATCAGATCTTTAATCATTTCAAATATGTATCATTCTTGGCGTTTCAAACATGGATTCTCTACTGATGATATGGCGGTATTAACAAAAAATTGGCAAACTTTAGTATTTAGTATACCTATCCGTCTGGGTCCGTCATGCTCTGGGTGCATTCTGGCTCTTGAGGACAGTGAAGTAGCAAAGATCTTCAACAGGACAAGCCTTCCAAACCAATCATACAAATATTATATTTAATGTACCTATATATTTTATTTATTTATTTACACTCTAAATTTATTGATTTTCTTCTCTGAAATTTTTAGGTGATCTCAAAAACGAAAAGAAAGTACTCACATGGCTAGTTGAACAAAAAAGTAAGAATTTGTTCCCTCCGAACTTGGTATCTTCAGCTTCCCAGCCCTGGTATACTTCGAGACAGGGGTTCCCATCATGTATGACGGTAAGTGAAACTAACATATAAGAGTCGGTAGAAAAAGAAGCAGAAGTTTTTCTAGGACGTATATATTTTACGAATTTACAAACAAACTACTGGGTGACTGATGCTAACAATAACTGTAGTTTTATGTCTTTGAAGGAAGAGTGGAGGACAGATATTACAAGAGTGTCATTCTCAGGTCTAGAGCCAAACAATTCTTGAAATGCTAGTCCGATTTGTATCAGATCTTTAATCATTTCAAATATGTATCATTCTTGGCGTTTCAAACATGGATTCTCTACTGATGATATGGCGGTATTAAGCCTGATTCACACTAATGTATGACGGTAAGTGAAACTAACATGTAAGAGTCGGTAGAAAAAGAAGCAGAAGTTTTTCTAGGACGTATATTTACCAATTTACAAACAAACTACTGGGTGACTGTTGCTAACAATAACTGTAGTTTTATGTCTTTGAAGGAAGAGTGGAGGACAGATATTACAAGAGTGTCATTCTCAGGTCTAGAGCCAAACAATTCTTGAAATGCTAGTCCGATTTGTATCAGATCTTTAATCATTTCAAATATGTATCATTCTTGGCGTTTCAAACATGGATTCTCTACTGATGATATGGCGGTATTAACAAAAAATTGGCAAACTTTAGTATTTAGTATACCTATCCGTCTGGGTCCGTCATGCTCTGGGTGCATTCTGGCTCTTGAGGACAGTGAAGTAGCAAAGATCTTCAACAGGACAAGCCTTCCAAACCAATCATACAAATATTATATTTAATGTACCTATATATTTTATTTATTTATTTACACTCTAAATTTATTGATTTTCTTCTCTGAAATTTTTAGGTGATCTCAAAAACGAAAAGAAAGTACTCACATGGCTAGTTGAACAAAAAAGTAAGAATTTGTTCCTTTTTTTTATTAATTTCTTAATTTCTTTACATAAAAATAATCTTTCAATGAGTTCGTATTTAGGTACTGTTTAACTTTATACGTATAACAAGGGTAATTTATAAATTATAACAGTAAGACTAAAAACTCAAATACCCATGTTTTTGAATTTTCACTACCAATAATTGTCTCTCAACAGGGGGAAAAGTAGCTTGGTAATCAACTTGGATAGGTGTAGTTATTAAACTTATTATTATTAAATTGAAAATGTAAAACCATTTCCTGTTCATAACGTGCTCTTGACTTTTCGAAACTTGCAGGCGTAAAAATATTAGAGCTTAACTCGGAAGATATTGATAGAGATAGGAACGATAATGACGATATAGACGATAACAGCGACCAGGAAAGCGACGAAAATTTAGAAGAAAATGTTAACAACAACCATAACAATGAGGGTGAGACGCAAAGTCGTGATCTTACCCTGTTTATAGTAGCGCTTTCCCTAGTATCCCTCAAGCTTCATATCTCTTGATATTGTTTCAAAATGCTCTGACGAGATTGTTATCTATTTGATAATAAATAAAACATGACATTTAACAAATTAAAACATTTGGAATAACAGACACTTCAACTATATTCAGTATTCACAAGTATATCTGTTCCATTTTTTTTTTTTTTTTTTTTTTTTTTTTTTTTTTTTAAAAAAATTCAGTATTCACAAGTTAGTATATCTTTCCCATTTTTTTTTTTTTTTTAATACAGATCTTTTGTCGTTTATTAAAAAAAAATATCTTATCAGAGTATTCAGAAAACTTTACTTTGCACAACAAATAGTTATTGTAAATACATATTTAGTAGTACCTACTTTCTTACTACATAAGAATTCTATGATTTTTAAAGGGATATTTTACTTTTAAATATTGTATATCTTTATGAAATACACTTGGGCTGGGTATCTACATAATCACTTATAACTCTGTAAATGACCTTGCTAAAGTAGTTAATTTTGATTTAACATATTTTGAAAATTCCTTTTGCATGTTCATGCCTTTAATTCCTTCACTATGTGTTTGTTAATTTTATGAATTCACTGAGTGATTTTTCTTTCTCAATCTGGTTTTTGTATTAACAGTCAATTATCGTCTGCAGCAAATTGGTTTAATAAAAATTAAAGAAATACATTTGATTTGGCTTGATTATTTCCAATATGATAAATTTTCTATATTTTCATGATCTTTTACAATATCATTTTTTTCAAATTTCATTTTTCGCTCATTGGAATAACTTACATTGTATGAAAAACGAAATTCATGAAAGCATATTCAAAGTTAACTTACTAGTATGATTTCCGCAAACGCTTTGCTACTGTGTTTTGTTCGTTTTGTAAACAAGTAAACATTTATGATCTCGATTAATGCAAGAATGTTTCTGCAGGATAAAATGACAGGATAATTAGGTTGTTGCTGTTAATGGAAATTTTTTTTCATCTTTCATTCATAACATATCACTGCGTATTCCGTTTTCATTTTCAATTTTTCCCTCTAAATACGCATGCTAATTATAACATTCATAACTAAAGCACTGAAATAATTACATTGAACGTTTACTGATTCATAAACATTGATTTTGCTGCAGGCGATACCTGTTTCTACATTGGATTGGGAGGGAAAAACGAATTAAGGACCTCTGTATATGAACCGTTTCAATGTTGTCCGACAAAAGTAAAGAAGTCCACCAAGTTCCCCAAAGTAACAAGTGCTTCAGCAAATACAAACGTCAAGTTACCATCTGGATCTGGAGGCAGCGAAAGGAAGAAGTACACAGCGGAGCAAATAGTCAAATCTTCCAACAAAGCCAAAGAAAGTAAAAAAGAAGTCAAAGACGTAAAGCGGGCTAAGGGATCACCTGATAATGAGAAAGATAAAGGTAACAAGGGAAAGAAGGGATTTTTTGATAACGGAAAATACATATGGTTCTGGTAGTATTGCAACTGCATGAACTGAAAAACATCACTTCTTAGTGATGATAAACCACTATATTACAAAAGACACATTATATCACAAAGTATACATCAGCTAGAATTGCATGGGAACTAAGAAAATCGTAAAATTCTGCATGAAACAATACAAAAGCGGTTTAGTATTAGTTTTGTATTGACGGTAGTAATAATTATGTTAAGGGATCTGTATTCTCTAACCCATGGCAAATGTGGCTAGGTTTTAACAAATATATGATGAAAATTTAAATGGCAAACAGTATAACAACACAACAGTACACAGCCAAGTATTGTTTCTATCATATTATCAGCTACAAAAGAAATAGAACTTATAGAAAGAATATTGCATGATACCTATTTTAAAAGAAAATAAACTGTATATCACCCATTCACCTAATTCACATAAAACTTTATTTTCAGGGAAATTCAGATAAAAAGGAAGAAGATCAGGAAGTTAGAAATTATAAAGTTTAAAGTGAAAACTACCTAATAACTGTGAAGGAAAATTATTCAACATAATAAATTTTGTAAAAGTTATGATAGTTCATGAAAGTATTGTGTATAAAAAATCAAAATCACTTGAAATAAGTGAAAACTACCTAATAACTGTGAAGGAAAATTATTCAACATAATAAATTTTGTAAAAGTTATGATAGTTCATGAAAGTATTGTGTTTAAAAAATCAAAATCACTTGAAACCACAAAACAACAATGAAAAACATTGTACTTATTACAACAGATATTGAAATTATATTGTACCCTGTCCTCAAGCATAGATAACGCTAGAGCTTTTATTGTGCTTTTACAACTGTACAGTTTAAGATTAATATGGTTATGGTGACAACTTCCTAAAGCACGATAAATAAAAATTTACCAATAAAACAAAAGATGTAATAAATATAAAATGTCGATAATGAAAATTGATCTCTGTAGTTCTTTAAAAATATACTGATTTAAAAATAAAATTGTTGCTGCGCCCTTCGACGTTTAATATAGGTTGATCAACTCATGGAACAAATTAAAGAAAAATAATAGGTATTATGTATTTTATGAATTGGCGCAGTCAAATGGTCACAAATACTCTCACTCAAAAATGTGCCTAACAAAATTAAAACAGTATTTGAAATTGAGAAAAAAAATCGAGTTTCATCTAAAAGAAATAAATTTGATGTCTATAAATTTGTAGGTTGATCAACTCATGGAACAAATTAAAGAAAAATAATAGGTATTATGTATTTTATGAATTGGCGCAGTCAAATGGTCACAAATACCCTCACTCAAAAATGTGCCTAACAAAATTAAAACAGTATTTGAAATTGAGAAAAAAAAAATCGAGTTTCATCTAAAAGAAATAAATTTGATGTCTATAAATTTTATGTAATTTTAACTTTTTAATGATTGCTAAAGGCTATAATACAAAATACACTTGATGTGCTCTTAATCGAGATAAGATTACACTGTAGTACACTCTAAGTATGAAAATCCTTCGGATTCAGATATTGATTTGACCCCATTTGTATAACTGTTATATTCAGAAATAAATGAATGAATGAATGAATTAATTAATTAATTAATTAATTAAATATGTACATCCGTTACAGTTGGACGTTTTGCTAGTATAAAATATGTACTACATAATACATTCCCCCATTTTTCTCTCCCACAGATGAAGAAACCGACAAAAAGAGTCAGAAGATCATCAGTGAGTTGGAAAACATTGATGATGAATGCGAGGAGAAAGATATTAGCTTCGTGAAAACTTCAGATGAAGGCATTGAGAAGGAATACGACTTGCCCGAGCTTCCATCCTTGGTGTTCTACAGGAAAAAGTTCAGGAAAATTTACACTGGTAAGAAAAAAGTATCAGTGGATTAAATGTTTGTACATAAAACTTATTGTACACTAATCAAAGTTTGATTATCTTACTTTCCATTTCTTGTAGAAATTATTTGAAGGAGAACTTGATAGGTTATAAATTTTGATCAGCTTTTTAACTGTTGGCGCCAGTTAAACCAATGAATCTAAGAGCTCTTTAATACAAAGAAGCTCTCCTTTTAAAAAATGTAAATAGATAATATTACTCATCCTATTTTTAGTACCTACCTACATACTTTCTCTTATTTTATATTCTCTGTACCTTGTCCTTTTAATTTTTAAGTTGGTTTTTCGACTACTTGAAGTACAGAAACTTACTGCCAAAGATAAAACTGTGAGTTGTAAATACGTAAATACCTAGCATGTATTTAATAATTACATTAGCTACCTGATACCTTATGTTAGAGTACTTATCAAGTCAACTATTTAAATGTCATACTTCAAGTAGTTCTAACTTTTTTTTCTTTTTCTTATTTAACATAACAATAGTAAATAACTATTATACCTACATGCCTACCTTAAAAATGTACTTATCATATAAGTTACTACCTATGTATTTTAATATTTTTTGTATTTGTAAACATTAAAGTGGAAAATTTCAATTTTGTTCAACACAATGTTTGTTAGATGATATTAACAGTTTTACATTTTTTAACAAGGGCAATCAGACAAATTTCTGTTGGATTATTATTTATTTAAATGGAAAAATAACATTATTTACCGTTTGAGACATATCTTACTTGAAATCCATAATAAAAACTTAAATTGTTTTATTATTATTTAATAGATTTACTAGATATTTTTTTTATTATGATTATTATTTATTTAAGTACATATTTGATTTATTGAAACCAAATGAGAAATTACATAATGGAGTTATTTTAAGATTAAGGATTGAATCATATTATTAGTTTAAAATATTTATCCCAATTATATTTAATAGACAATTTCAAGAGTAGTTTTAGAAATCCACCAGAATCATCATTAATTACCTTGAACCTTCTTTTCCTTTTTACCTAAATATATTATTTACCCCAACAATGTAAAATATTTTTACGACATAAGACTGTAAAAATCATTATATCTATTACTTTGTTAAGTTTATCATTATCTTTGTTAATACAATTAAATTTCAATGTACATATGCATTAACTAACACTAATTTGGTGTTTCTCACTCTTTCACAATTTTAATTTAAAAATTATAAAACACATGAAAAAAGGTGCAAGAGCTAAAAATGCAATGTAAGATGTGCCTGCATTAGATTTGTGTTAGAATGCGTACATGAAATTTATTTGCTGTTTTTATTATTTAAGAATAAGATTATTATACTACACCGAGTTTATCATTATCTTTGTTAATACAATTAAATTTCAATGTACATATGCATTAACTAACACTAATTTGGTGTTTCTCACTCTTTCACAGTTTTAATTTAAAAATTATAAAACACATGAAAAAAGGTGCAAGAACTAAAAATGCAATGTAAGATGTGCCTGCATTAGATTCGTGTTAGAATGCGTACATGAAATTTATTTGCTGTTTTTATTATTTAAGAATAAGATTATTATACTACACCGAAAAAAAAACATTAAATGTTATCACCTCATTGTTAAGTTTGTATTTCAATGTATTATGATATACCAGTCGTTCTTATTCTTTTACAAGTATTATAATATCCCTACATTTTATTAGCAAATTAACTACTTTCTACCTTCTAAAAAAAAAAATTATTATGATATACCAGTCGTTCTTATTCTTTTACAAGTATTATAATATCCCTACATTTTATTAGCAAATTAACTACTTTCTACCTTCTTAAAAAAAAAAAATGTCAAGGTGAAATCAGAAAGTTATTAGGTAATAGTCAAGGTGAAATCAGAAAGTTATTAGATTAAGGGAGATGGATGGATAATCTGAAATTTTGATCGCAAGTAATTGCACTACTGAACAGCATGACTCTAAGACGAGCAGATCAACGATACTTACAAATAAGGAACTTATATCAATGATATCGCTAGGTGTTAAAGGCAAGATAATTCTTAACTTCAATGACACAATACAGTGCATAAAACATTAAAGTCACATCAGAACAATCAAAACAATCAGAAGTTTGTGAAATCAATTAGACATAAATTTGACACAGGTTCAACTAACAATGAGTACTTTCCAAGTTTCAATGAGATCACTTATGAAATAAGGAACTTATATCAATGATATCGCTAGGTGTTAAAGGCAAGATAATTCTTAACTTCAATGACACAATACAGTGCATAAAACATTGAAGTCACATCAGAACAATCAAAACAATCAGAAGTTTGTGAAATCAATTAAACATAAATTTGACATAGGTTCAACTAACAATGAGTACTTTCTAAGTTTCAATGAGATCACTTATGAGCACCGTCTTGAAATGGTAAGTTTTGTTGTTTTTTTTTTTTTTAATTTATAAATTTAAAAATGATAATAATTTTAATGGAAGTACGTAGGTATTTATTATCAATAATCGCTCAAAATAACGTTGGGTAGATATCCATATTATCTATGTATCTACTTGAGGTGGACCATTTCCAAACATTGAGAAACGAAAGAAGGGGGGAATCATGAGTAACAAACAGTTATTTAGAATAAATTCTAAATTTATTTTCAGGAAACCTGCTGGATGAATCTCAAGTGTTAAAGTGGATGATTGAGCAGAGAAATGATGAAAGCATAGAAGATGTGGACAGAGAAACATTCCTTGAGTACATAGACACCAAAGAATTTTTGGCAGTAGTTTTCTGTAAGTATAAGTTATGCCTGACCCAAAGAGAATGTATCACTTATCACTGGTAAGGAGAAAAACGACACCGACACAAAAATGTGTCGAGAGTCATGTCCAAATTTCTAACCACTCTAACCAAATTCTTAAAATTGTATGATTTAGATGTTGAAGACGATCCCAAAAATCCCAAAATCCTAAGACATATCGAACTGATAGATGATGAGGCAGCTGAGTATGGGATCAAAATCGAAAGCATAGAAGATGTGGACAGAGAAACATTCCTTGAGTACATAGACACCAAAGAATTTTTGGCAGTAGTTTTCTGTAAGTATAAGTCAATAAGTTATGCCTGACCCAAAGAGAATGTATCACTTATTACTGGTAAGGAGAAAAACGACACCGACACAAAAATGTGTCGAGAGTCATGTTCAAGAAAAGCCCAAATTTCTAGCCACTCTAACCAAATTCTTAAAATTGTATGATTTAGATGTTGAAGACGATCCCAAAAATCCCAAAATCCTGAGACATATCGAACTGATAGATGATGAGGCAGCTGAGTATGGGATCAAAATTATCAAATGCGACGACAGGTTGATGGCGAAAAAGTATGGATTTAGGAATCCTCCTGGAATCACCTACTTCAGAAAAGGAAAACCCATCAACTATGACGGTAAGTGAAGCACAAACATGAGTCTATGGAGACACTTTACTAACCCAAAATTATTTATGAAGTCTTGGAAATAACTTACTACTTCAGAAAAGGAAAACCCATCAACTATGACGGTAAGTGAAGCACAAACATGAGTCTATGGAGACACTTTACTAACCCAAAATTATCTATGAAGTCTTGGAAATAACTTATATTTGAAAGAAACTAAGTATGATAAAATAAAATAAATATAATGAAATGTTCGTATAAAAAATGGAAAGTAAAAATGAAATTTGTTTTTAGGAGATATTGATGACGAAGAGGAACTTCTAGACTGGCTGACAGACCCTGCAAACATGGAAATGACGGACCATATCGAGAAAGTTAACCGAAAAATGTTCGAGAAAATCTGCCATACATCTGACTACGTTGCAGTATTTTTCTGTAAGTAATGAGATGATCGTCAAATTATTACCTTTTTTCGTTCAAAGTTTATTTAAAAATTTAAATATTATTTTCATGATGTATTAGTAGTATCCGCGAAGTTTTGACATTTCGTTTGACATACCATACCGGACGCCTAATTGTGTTGATGATAACACGTGCCAGCTTGATGTTTAATGCGCTTTTATCAACTACTTATCTGGTTTTCACTTCATGTTAAAATAAAAAGATATGATCTAAAATCCGAATATTTAAAAAATAAAGTCCAATTATCCTACTTCATTATTATCTACTCATCATTTTAAGATTTGGCAAATATCATATCCATCTATTTCATTATTGATTGTCTTGAGACTTTGATTGTGTTCAGACAGTGACGACTGCAAGCAGTGTAGTCGCGTCCTGGCTGAGATCGAGCACATAGATGACGATGCAGATTCTGCTGGTATTGACTTTGTGAAGATTGATGACAAACAGTTGGCCAAACAGATTGGTGTATTCGCTTTGCCTGGGATTGTGTTCTTCAAAATGGGTTCGAAGGAACCGACGATTTATGCAGGCAAGTTCTTTCGAGTTCAACCATTTCTGGAGTAAAAGTGAATAAGTAATTTATTTTGACTGAAAGGGTTTTCAACTTTTCAGGCACAAGATGGTAAAATAATATCTAGTCCATTACCGATGTACTACATTTTGCACAGTGGGCAAAAAAGAGAATGGCAAGAGAGATTAGATTTCCAAGTTGACGAAACACAAAATAAAAACAAAGATATTAAAAAAACAAGGGTAATAGAAAGTAAAAATATCTAGCTTACTGGAATTTAGACCCACTCATCTACTTAATTAATTTATTTTCCAAGTACAAGAGGCTGAACATTTTTTCTATGAATTCAATTGTTTTGATCTACAGGAGACTTGTATGATGAGGCAGAAATATTAAATTGGCTAATGGTTCAGAAAGACCCTGCAGGAGATATGATAGAGCATGTGGAAGGATCTGATCTTCAACGGATCATTGACGAGTCGAATGCTTTGGCAGTTTACTTTTGTAAGTTAATTGAAAGAAATCTGTATTATGACAAAATCGAACACAAACAAGGAGTAGGAAAGTAGAAAATATGTACAAAGACATAAGTTAATTGAAAGAAATCTGTATTATGACAAAATCGAACACAAACAAGGAGTAGGAAAGTAGAAAATATGTACAAAGACATTTCAATTTCCCGATTTTGAAAATTTGGACCGATTGCAATACTTTCATTACTAGTATAGCTCGCTATACTGTAGTAATAGAAAGTAATAATAATTACTCGAAACTTTTCTTTACATCCAACAAACACCTTACAAAGATTATTTAGAAATTTACCAACCAAAATGAAACTTCATGGAGCATGTTGCATGAATAAAATTATTCAAGACCAAATAGGAAATAGCCACAACTCACACATGATCACACCATACTAACTTGAAGAAAGGGGTCCCAAAGTTTGACCAAATGCTTTCATTATTATTTTTTTACTTTCTATTACTACAGTATAGCGAGCTATACTAGTAATGAAAGTATTGCAATCGGTCCAAATTTTCAAAATCGGGAAATGGGTGGAAATATCCGTTTTGGGGTCCCCTGATTCCAAAAAAGTGGTTTTTAGCCCATGGTCTGTACGTTACGTACGTAACGTACGTACGTACTACAGGTTTAAATGGGAAAAAGTAAATAGTTGTGAACAAAATATCTCAAGAACGGTTTATCGTAGAGAAATGAAATTTGGTATGCTATCCCGGCATGGTCCAAGGACGCGACTGTAACAATTTGGTAAAAATCGGATAGTCACCCATCCAGATATCAACCAAAGTAATTGTTACTTAACCCTCATTTCGGGGGAAGCATGTGAATAGTTGATCCCATGTGATTTTTCACGCGGAATCGAATGGTGCTACTTTTAGCACTCTCTGACTTACATTTGAGAAGTTGCGGGTTCGATACTCCCCTGTGTCAACAAATTTCTCTTTTATTTGTGAACCGTTACCAAATAAGCAAGTGAATAGTTGATCCCATGTGATTTTTCACGCGGAATCGAATGGTGCTACTTTTAGCAACTGCCGACTTACAGTTGAGAAGTTGCGGGTTCGATACTCCCCTGTGTCAACAAATTTCCCTTTTATTACATTTTTTTTTTTTTACTTTCTATTTCTTTTCAAATACCTATGTATTCTGCAAATGTAATAGAAAGTCGTGTGATGTTCACACCAGATTTTTAATAATTGCCTTTGTGATGTGAGTGTGCATCACCACCATAACCTTTGAGATATTGGCAACAATAAATTAATAATTTTATTAATCAATTTCTGTCTGCGCTAAGTCAAAGAATAAACGGCAAACATTGTTTCAATTTTAACGTTGGTATTCTTAGTTTATAAGGATTGTCAAATTAACACGCTTTTCTATAACAAACTGTAGGTACTTACAAATTAATTAAAGAGAAACCAATTATTCAAGTACCATACAAGTTTCACACACGATTTCAATTCGCATCTAAGTAAAAATCTTTTTATAATTTTATTTAGGGAACAAAACCTTATGTGATCAGTGCAACTCGAAATCTATGAGAAAACGCAGAAAAGAATCAGTTTCTCCAACCGAGCCCGGATCAGCAAGTGAAACTCAAGAAAGGGACAAATCCAAAGAGAACGAAAGATCAACATCCGAGGGTACTTATGATTTATGTTATGTTTGTAGTTCAACCCCTGTTCCCTATTACACCATCACTGTAGTTCAAATCATGACCAAATCCTCACTAAGTCCTGCTGAAATCTGATTTCCCTAATCATTAAAGTAGTGTATTATTTAGATTCAATCCCACCCATTATGATCAATGTAGTTAACATTACTCTTATAAGCACGCTCACCTGCATTCCATGTTATATTTATGTGTTATACTCTAAGCTTTTCAGATATTTTACATCAGACTCTTCCTTCGGGACAAATCCAAAGAGAACGAAAGATCAACATCCGAGGGTACTTATGATTTATGTTATGTTTGTAGTTCAACCCCTGTTCCCTATTATACCATCACTGTAGTTCAAATCATGACCAAATCCTCACTAAGTCCTGCTGAAATCTGATTTCCCTAATCATTAAAATAGTGTATTATTTAGATTCAATCCCACCCATTATGATCAATGTAGTTAACATTACTCTTATAAGCACGCAACCTGCATTCCATGTTATATTTATGTGTTATACTTTAACTAAGCTTTTCAGATATTTTACATCAGACTCTTCCTTGAGAAACTTTGATAAATTCAACACATTCCTACCTAGCAATAATGTTCAAACACAATCACAGGGGACTGAAATCTATGCCTTAATTTGGGTCGAAGTTTTGTAGTAAAATATTTCAAAATCACCATCCACTTTTCACCACGTCCGTCGTTAGCTTGTAGTATTTTCTTTACAGGCATGATGAACCTATACCTATATTAATCAAACTAGTTGAATATAATTTTAAACAATAAACTAATAGATATAAATTCAAAACACGTTTTATATCCGTGTCGACTGAAAACAGTAGTAAGTACCTACCATTTAGTTAGCTGGTGGTATTTTAAAACCTTTTTGTAGTATTTTCTTTACAGGCATGATGAACCTATACCTATATTAATCAAACTAGTTGATTATAATTTTAAACAATAAACTAATAAATATAAATTCAAAACACGTTTTATATCCGTGTCGACTGAAAACAGTAGTAAGTAAGTACCTACCATTTAGTTAGCTGGTGGTATTTTAAAACCTTTCTTGTGAACAAGTTTGTGTATTCTTCCTAACAGAGTGTTTTACCAAGCTTTTAACTCTAAATTCAGCTTTTTGTTTTACTAATAAATCAATAATGACGGATGAAGATTATAAAAGAACTTCCTGGTTTGTATTTGTGTGAAAGTCTAATGAAGTTTCCCTCATATCCTCTAGTATAAAGTAGAAATTATTTTAGTGGACGAAACAGTGAGATATTTTTAATCTTGAAAAGCAAAATATCTCATTTGTTACTATAATTTATTATTGGTCAAGATACATAACATTCTATGAATTTAAAGAATTCCAGAAAATGACCTTTTTGAGATCATCAAAGCTTCCTTCACAACGAAAATTATTAAGAGTCCAATTAGTGTACAGCTTCCTTGACGTGATGCTTCTTTTAAATTAATGTCATCTAATGTAAGAGAATTCCAGAAAATGACCTTTTTGAGATCATCAAAGCTTCCTTCACAACGAAAATTATTAAGAGTCCAATTAGTGTACAGCTTCCTTCACGTGATGCTTCTTTTAAATTAATGTCATCTAATGTAAAATCACATGATATTGAATGTAATCTTTGCTTTCAGTCAGAACAGATGGATGTGATCAGTGCACCTCCATTCTAGAAGAGCTGGAGAACATTGATGATGACTGCGACCGCCACGGCATCACTTTCATCAAAACACAGGTACTTATTCCTCAAAAGTCGAGAATCAATTTGAAATATTGAATATATTATACAGAATTCAATTGAATGTCTGGGCTAAAAGCATAACAGTTTGAACCTTAGAATTTGATGTACCTCTACTAAAGTGCTTAAAACAATAACACTTAACATAACAAAAATACTAAAAACAATCGAGCTGGAGAACATTGATGATGACTGCGACCGCCACGGCATCACTTTCATCAAAACACAGGTACTTATTCCTCAAAAGTCGAGAATCATTTTGAAATATTGAATATATTATACAAAATTCAATTGAATGTCTGGGCTAAAAGCATAACAGTTTAAACCTTATAATTTGATGTACCTCTACTAAAGTGCTTAAAACAATAACACTTAACATAACAAAAACACTTAAAACAATGACAATAATATGCAACACCTCTTTTCTAGGACCTGAGTGTTGCAGAACAGTATGGTGTGTCCGATTTTCCATGTCTGGTTTATTTCGAAAGTCAAACACCGAATGTTTTTGAAGGTGAGTTTCTCAATAATATAGATTTCAAAGACTAGAATAAAGTAATTCTGATGGGCCTGTAGACGTCAAAGTAGGTATAGTAAACCAGAAGTAAATTGAAAGTCAATACAAGATAAACCAAAACGCATATGCGCTTGTAAAGACGATTTTTTTTTTAAGGAAAGATATTTGAAACACAAACCCCAAAGCAAATTCAATAAAAAGTTTGCTGTTTTCAATTATTTCTTTATTCACCTCATCCACTATCCACCTAAAGTAATAGTAGCAATGTTCAGTCCAAATGGAACTCATTGAATATGATAAAATGCAAACGGGATTCACTAATTTTTACAAATTTTCAGGAGATCTAAGTGAAGAGGAAGAAGTTCTACAATGGCTGATCACTCAGAAAACAGAGGATAGAATAGAATTGATCACACGAGTCATGCTGGAAACGATGGTAGAGGAAACACAGTACTTGGCTGTGTACTTTTGTAAGTCCACCAAACATTTTACTATGTACCTATGTACTCTTCGACTAGTGTTTTAATCATTTAATTTAAAACCTACTCAAAAATCACGTTTTTTTTTTAGAATATTTTTTTTTCTTCTTATACGTTCGTTCACCCATTACTCACATAATTTACAATTCAGCATTCTTTCTTGATTTGACTCATACAAAATCCGATCAATACCTTTTCAATCATACTGACCACAGATAAACTCAACTGTAACATTTGCGACCAAATCCTGGAAGGTTTAGAGAAAGTTGACGACGAGTGCGATATCTATGGCATCCACATGGTCAAGATACAGGACCCGCAACTGGCGAAAAGATATTCCATTAAAACATTCCCTGCCCTGGTCTATTTCCGAAACGGAAATCCACTTATATTTGAAGGTGAGAATAAAATATTGAAAGGCACCTAGGTATATAAAATAAAATTATAAATGATCAGCTGATTTTTTTTTCTTCCCCAAGTTGAATAAGTGACCTAATTAGTCACCCATCCACATACACACCACTCTCAAAGTTTCTTCAGAGTCCCCGATTTTGAAAATTTGGACCGATTGCAATACTTTCTCATTACCTTGTATAGGTTCCCTATACGTAAAGGTAATAGAAAGTAATTACAAATGATCAGTTGATTTTTTTTCTTCCCCAAGTTGAATAAGTGACCTAATTAGTCACCCATCCACATACAAACCACTCTCAAAGTTTCTTCAGAGTTCATTAGCTATTTATTAGAAATATGAATATTGTACCTCCACAACCAGAACCCTACTACTAATAAAACATTACAATTTGTATAAACGCCGTATAACTATCTGAGTATGCAATGTGCAATGTATGAAACATTGGTGGAGATGCTTCATTTCCCTTGTTGCCTTTTCTTTCTAATTTTTATATTGATGCAAAATTATTGTTCCTTTATAAATTCCTTTTTCCTTAACTTTCTTTAGGAGATCTTCAGAATGAAGAGTCGGTGCTTGAGTGGCTGATAGATGACGAAAACCGAGAGTTAGCAGACGAAATCGAAGAGGTCAACGCAAGAATGTTGGAAAGACTACTGGACGAATCACTACTGCTTGCTGTGTTCTTCTGTAAGTTTGAAACAAACAAAGGATAGGACAATGAAAACGACCTTACTCGAACTTTTCTTTTTTCGTTTAATTCTGGTCGCAGCCAGCCTAGTTAGCTTGGTTGATACTGCGTCTGCCTTATAGCGCATCATGTTATTTTGCTTCATCCGATAAATCAGTGTTCTATTTCAGTGTGCAATCTAGGCCGCAATCCACATGTAGGCACACCGTAACAGGCGTAACACAGGTTTACTCATAATCCACATTCACTACCCCCATTCTAAAACTCAGGACTGCCAGAGCTATATTAGGCAGCAGAACTGCTCGGTGGACAATAGAAGACAAAGAAGTTTCTCCAGTTATACAGGAGGACGAAGACAAACACTGCAGCGCACACGAACAGAGACAGACAGAGAGACAGGATGCATCTTACATTTACTATGGGCTTTCTTCAGGACTGAGGCGTGGCCTGGGGCTTGGTAATTCGCTTGGCACCCCGGTTGGGTGGGCCCTTGGGTTTGTCGAATTTGGGCCGCTCAGCTGTCTTCTTGGGATGAAGTTCTTCTAGGAGAAACTCCTCTGTTAGTTCAGAACCAGAGTCTATTTCCAACTGCGAAGAAGAAAAGAGGAGATTAATGTATCAACGAACTAAAGGAAGCCAAATGATACGGTAATGGGACTTCTAACTGTAGGGGAACTTCTTCTTCTTCTTCTTCTTCTTCTTCTTCTTCTTCTTCTTCTTCAACTGTTGGGGTAAAGCGACAGTTTCAACCGAAGTACAGACAATTATCAGGAAACTGTTAAGTCAGCGTACGGACGGTACGCTGTACGGTAATATCACCGTACGGACGGTACGGCGTACGTTAATATCACCGTACGGACGGTATGGTGTACGGTAATATCAGCGTACGGGCGGTACGACGTACGGTAATATCAACGTACGGTAATATCCAGTCTGGTATAACCCTATAGTCCTATACCTCACAATGGTCACCAGATTATTGATTCCTTACTTACTTTCTTATCAATAGTCAATCCTAAATGGTGAAGGTTCTCCAATAGGGGGGCCTTACAACTCGAATACAGCATCCGCTCCTTAATGGGGAGAGAATATCCGGGCATCGAATAGATGAACACTGAAATACAAAGATCAAGATTATTGGAGATATCAACATAGTTTTGTCTTGTGGTCGTATAGGAAAGTAAACATTGGGATTTGAGAACTATCTGCCGCGATACAAGAGTTCGATTCCAGCCAAGGTGTGGAATTTAACTATCAACATGGTTTGACAATTTGAGTAATAGTAGCCCACTGTTAGAATAAAGGGACTCTTTAGTCTTATCTAAGTACGATTAACGATTAACATTAATCATAACCAAGAGCTCTTATTAATTTTTTGGGGAAGAATGAAGGGTCTGAAAATGAATTATAATGAGGAGACGTGCAATAATTAGATTTTGAAGAGAATAAAGAAGCAAAAAAATGGAAATATGTACTTAACCTTTGTAGCCAGTAGATTAGAAAAGCAAAAAAACAAGCCAGTAGATTAGAAAAGCAAAAATAGCATTACAGAAAATACTTACGGCCAGATCTACTCATGTTGAAGTGTTTTGTAAACTATCAGTATTTTCGAAGACTAGAGCCGAACAATCTTCAATCATGATCAGAGGTTAAAAACTTTAACGTTCGATTGTAAATAAGGTACAAAAACTAAAATAATTATGTTACAAAAAATAGAGTAGGTAACTATTTACCAATATTACAAAAGCCAAAATTATGTGAAAAAATCAAGTTAAAAATCTAAAAGCTAAGAAAAGCACACGCATACCAGTACGTTACCTGACCCGAAACGCTGGAAGAAAATGAATTTGTCACCGTGTTTTTCTGTAAGACATTTTTCCTTAAATTTATCAGTTGAAATTTGACCACTCGACCACTAAAATTTGCCATTAAATTCCAAGTATATCTGTAGAGGAAAATTAAATAAATGCACAAAGGCAAACCTACAAAACATGATTAGGATTATGTTCAACTTTGTTGAAAAATATAGCTGTAACTGAAAATATAGATAGGTGTACGAGAAATTTAAATATCAAATGGTAGACACCCCAAGCTACCTCGTTCAAATAACACACCGAAATTCCTAACCTAAAACATGATTAAATTTATTAAATTCTAGACGAAACAGACCACAAAGATTCGGTCAAAGTGTTGGAGAGATTGGAGAAAATCGACGGAGAAACTGATAACATGGACATTACGTTTGTTAAGATGGCCGACCCCAGATATGCGAGAAAATGGGGTGTGACAAAACTTCCAGCAGTTGTGTACTTCAGACATCGCTTCCCCAGTATTTATAGAGGTAAGTATACTTAAAAAATGTACGAAGAGATGTTGAGATGCTTAGTAGAAAAAATTAGAATTCCTATAGATTCTTTACATTAAATTTTCTCAAGTCTTGTAAGCAGTGCAAACTCAATAATGTCAAACCTGTTAAAATTGACATCGAATTTTTATTTATTGGTGACCTCGAATGTTTGATCTAAAACTTTCACTTTCAGGTGATTTCGAGTCAGAGGATGAGGTGCTAGATTGGCTCCGTAAAAATCGCTACCGACAGCCAGAGCTCAACATTTTCATGTACGCTCTCATTGCGATTACCACGGCCTTCGTCCTTTACACTGTGTTCCTACTGTATGGATTCCAGCGACCAGTGCAAGCCCCACCCCCTGTACATCCTAAACAACAATAATCCATCCATTATAATTACCTCTCCTCTGCCACCTCTCTTTACTTTATACCTTCCGTCCCTTCTTGCCATCAAACCAAACTTTTCCTTCCGTCTGCGAATGAACCAACCTGAAGAGTTTGCAATATTTTCCCAATTACCTCCCCTCAACAAGACACGTCCTCTAATTAATTCCCAACCCTAAAAGAAAATATGAGAAAATCCCTCAACAAAAGCCCATACAATTTTAGATTGTAAAAGATTGTACTATGTTATAGAGTGAAAAATAAAATGACCACACACCGCAATGACAAAAGCGTTAACAGAGAAGGATAAGTTGGAAAACACACCAAAAACAAAACCGTACGTAACAAGTAAAAGCTCTATCTATAACTTAGATCCCTCATCCCTTAAGGAGATTTTAATCAAGTTGACTTTTTTAAGCAGAAATAGGCTAAAAGAGTCTAAAAATCTAGAGAGACACAGGAGACGAACTTCAGGGAAAGCAATTGCTTGATTTCACACAAAAAGGCGTGCAAAGGAGTGCTATCACTTCTTTTCATAAAAAAGGGGATGCTATCATTTAGCATCAATGCTATGACTTCATTCAAAAGATAAACAGTAAGCTACTTACCCACAGAGTCGATGATTTTGCCTTCAAACTCGTGTCTAAAATTAAACAAATGATACCTAGCGCTATCTGTCGGAATCATGGACGGTAACTGTTTGAGTGTAACCTCGCCTGACTGAACCAGATTGATAGTTTCCTCTTGGAGATCTGGGGAAAAATCAAGATAGAAAAACATTTAAGATAATTGAGTCTAAGCTCAATTGGAGCAGAGATAAAGGATTGGACCATTTCTATACTACCGCAATAGTACCTTCTGAAACACATACTATTCTAAACCGTACTTGACAAATTTGAAATCTAGAGGTCTTATTATTGGATTTCAACCAAAAAACCAACCTCAGTGGTGTAGTGGTTAGCACGGCGGACTTCGGTTTTTGAAGTCGGTGGTTCGAGTCCAAAGAATTTCACGAAGTTTAATAAGATTCTACTAGTTCCTTACCAATTCTAAACTGCACATAGTTGTACTTGGCTTTGATGAGTTTATGCACGCTAGACTCAGCATCAGGTAGGAGAGGAAACGCTACGCCACTCAGTGTTTGAGTTCTGGTATCGATACTGATCTGACATTGGCCTGAGGATTCGAACTTCCTCAACTCGGCTCTCTCTTCTTCCTGGGAAGTGAGAGGTGCGGGCGCCTTGACTGCTCGCTTGTGTAGTTCATATCCGTGCAGTGTGACATCCACCTGAACGGGCAGATGGAATAGAGAATATAAATGAGCATATGTTGTCCCTTAACTCTCCCTGAACCAAGCACACCTAAATTATTGTCCAGCCTTGGAAGCCAGCAGTTCCATTATAGAAAAATATTGGGACACGCGTAGGAAAATGACCAAAGTCTCGACATTTGTTAAAAACAACGACATATCCTGTATCTTATGACTTATGACCACCTGACTTTACATATATTATTTATACTATCCTGATGTAGCCTTTTGACTTATAACATAACATCACGCCTTTAGACCTCGCCTTTTCACTAGTATTTCAACTGGCTCCTCAGTTGTCCTTGATCAAACTTTGTTTTTGTTTCTTTGTAGCATTTTGTTGAAAATTTCTGCAAATACAATTTGATCGGATTGTTCGATAACAGTTCACTGAACTACTAATACCATACGCCATACGTACCGGTATTACTGATACAAAAGATATCTTTTCTTTATTCTGCCATCACTCTCTTCTTCCTGGGAAGTGAGAGGTGCGGGCGCCTTGACTGCTCGCTTGTGTAGTTCATATCCGTGCAGTGTGACATCCACCTGAAGGGTTAGATGGAATAGAGAATATACTCGTAAATGAGAATATGTTGTCCCTTAACTCTCCCCTGAACCAAGCACACCTAAATTATTGTCCAGCCTTGGAAGCCAGCAGTTCCATTGTAGAAAAATATTGGGACACGCGTAGGAAAATGACCAATGTCTCGACATTTTTTTGTTAAAAACAACGACATATCCTGTATCTTATGACCACTTTACATATTTTATTTATACTATCCTGATGTAGCCTTTTGACTTATAATATAACATCACGCCTTTAGATCTCGCCTTTTCGCTAGTATTTCAACTGGCTCCTCAGTTGTCCTTGATCAAACTTTGTTTTTGTTTCTTTGTAGCATTTTGTTGAAAATTTCTGTAAATACAATTTGATTGGATTGTTCGATAACAGTTCACTGAACTACTATTACCATACGCCATACGTACAGGTATTACTGATACAAAAGATATCTTTTCTTTATTCTGCCATCGCAATCACCATTCGGCAAAAGCTAAAGCCGCTAAAACACCAACAATACGTGTTACTTACCGGTACTGTGGCGTGAATTTCTTCCTTGATCTGACCACTACCGAAGTCCTGCTTGAGCGTTGATTTGGTGGAAGCGTACAACATTTTCTGACGCACAGGAGAATCATCGGGTGACCAAAAAATGAGAAGCCAATCATGTCCACCCGTCTCGTTTTTGGAGTCAAACCTATAAAAAAAAAAAAAAAAAAAAAAAACAGTGAATAAGTACCTAGATAATTGAATGATCCAGATAATGTACCATAAAAAAAAAAAAAAAAAAAAAAACACAGTGAATAAGTACCTAGATAATTGAATGATCCAGATAATGTAACTCCGTACACGAAAAGCCCACTCTGTGGCTTAGGTTTAGGTTCAAACAGCCCTGAATGTTGGGTTTAGCTTAGGTATACGAATCTACTTGAATGTTTTTTAAGCTCAGTTTATATCTGATGTTAATAGAATAGGAGCTTTTTTGGTAGTGAATAGAATAGGAGCTTTTTTGGTAGTGAGGTATTCCCCCCCCAGAATAGGAGCTTTTTTGGTAGGGAATAGAATAGGGGCTTTTTTGGTAGTAGGGTTTCCCCCCCCCCCCCATATCGAAGCCCGGATGGTTGAGGATTTTAGGGCTCCACATTTGTGTGGTTTTCGTTTGATAAATAATTAATGCTGAAAAAAAAACTTACCTGTAAAGGATATAGCATGGCTGAGCCTCTTGTATCAAATCTGGAACATACTTGTCGAAATCTTGAGTCCATGTTCCTACCACCTTCTTGTATCCGGCCAAAACAAGTGCCTCTGTAATTAAAGATTATGATTGATAAATTGATATCTACAATCTACTAGTGGTTTCAGTGAACTGTACAACTTAAAGGGTCCCTAAGGAGTCCCCAAAGGTCTGGTCTAATGTCCACAGGGAATTTGGTATTCAAAGTCTCTTTATGTGATAAATTGAGAACCTGTTTGCTAAATTTCATCGAAATCGGCCGTTCCGTTCCCGAATTATGACAAAAGGGCTCCTAAAAGATCCCCAAACCGCGCATACTACTTGACAGACCCTTTACATATAAATCTAAATGAATAAAATGCCCAAATGAGGGGATAATTCCGTGTCTCGACCAGAGTCGAATTCACACCCTTTTGATATCCTGATAAGAGCTTGACTTTTCAAAGGGTTGTTTTATCGCTGCTCATACCTACTGCTAAATTTCATCGAAATCGGCCGTTCCGTTCCCGAATTATGACAAAAGGGCTCCTAAAAGATCCCCAAACCGCGCATACTACTTGACTGACCCTTTAAATCTATATGAATAAAATGCCCAAATGAGGGGATAATTCCGTGTCTCGACCAGAGTCAAACTTTTCAAAGGGTTGTTTTATCGCTGCTCATACTTAAGTAATATGACAAAAAACTTACCATTTTCTATTGAAACTTTGAACACACGAATCTTTTCATCTCGTATTGAACCGAAAAACTTTTTCAGTGCTTCGTTCGCTGAAAATCAAAATCATAGGAAAGTGTGAAGACGGAGTTCAGAAATTGGACATTGGTTTCAACTTTGGAGCTATGAAGGTAAGCATATGTGTATGCTGTTGACAAAAATGAGGATCCTTGTAAATTAATGAGTACTTAAACAATACGTTCGATGGATAAGTACCTACTGCAAAATGCTATTACATAGGTACATATGCGTTCTCCTAAACCTAAATCTTCCTGAGTTCAAACAACTGATTTCCTAAATACGACGAAGCAAAAGTAAAAATAATAACTCATCGCTATGTAACGGATATGAAACATTTTCAATTTATTTTGATTATTACGAAAGTAAACATAATAGTCCAATAATAGTTAATTTCTACGAATAATATAATTTGGATCCGTACATACAAGTGTACAGGCGTACAAAGAGTCCCTAAGTAGAGTACCTATTTTTTTTTTTTTTCAATGAATAGAATTTATGTATATGTTTATTTAACATAAAAACGTGCTGCTCACAATATCGAGTATGTTTTTTTTTTTTTTCAGGGCATCATTATTTGATTTTTCTTAAAATAACAACAGTTCAATTAAAAACAACCCGCACCATTTTCGCATCCCAAACCTCTTGCCCTCTTCCTTGTACCTCTGATCCTCATGCTTATTGTTCTAATGATTGAGATTTGACATTTAGTTCTCAACCAACCCAAAACTTGAGCATAGCTCCGGTTCCATTTCATACATAATCTGTCCGCAGTTCTCTTCAGGAAGCTCATATATTCCATACCAATGGCACAATCGCATGACAATATCAAGGGGGTGAAAGAAGATCTTGCGTCTTCAGCAGCTCTGTCATATTTTGCGTGTTTTTCTCTCGCATTGCTGTGTTCAATACTCGACCAACTTCGGGAGCCATACGAGGCAGCGTCGGCATTAACTATGCGAACATCGAAGAACGCTTGCCTCGCAGGTTCCCAAACTCCATTGAGCATCAAGTCGCCAATCAATGCTGGTTCATTGATGTTAGCATCTCGCAAAACTGGTTCAACAACACTTGGCCCCCATGCTAGTTCAGCCCAGTCTTTGATATCATCTCTATGTTGATCATGTCCTCTCTTGATCAAACCACCTTTCTTACAGTTAAGTGCGTGGTTAAGATTAAAACCTCTTTCACCACATCCATCGCAGACTGAAGGTAAGTTGTCCGGTTCTCTACCATATCTGACCGCCAAGGCATCTCTGAACTGAGCGGCAGTAAGATCAGTTCTATCAGAAGCTGTTGGTAAAACAGTTAACCACTGGGAAGCTTTGTTTTCAATCACTCTTCTAACGCTCCTTTGACACTTTTCAGGCAATTTCTGCAACACTTCCTGACAAGTGGCTTCCTCTTGGTGTTCTCTTGTTCATTTAGAAACTAACAACTAAACAAGAAGCAAATATTGAGCACATTAAATATTATCATACTTGATAAAAATATCTTGGGGAAAAATAAAATTACAAAAAATATATAAGAGAAGCAAATATTGAGCACATTAAATATTATCATACTTGATAAAAATATCTTGGGGAAAAATAAAATTACAAAAAATATATAAGTATAATATACCTACGCCTAAGTAGTAGCTAAACATTCTAAACAAAGCAACGTCAACGACCATATAACCCCAATTGGTGACCTTTTCTAGGCCATTTAGTGTTAGGCTGGGCCAAATTCCAATAATACACGGCTAAACATTCTAAACAAAGCAACGTCAACGACCATATAACCCCAATTGGTGACCTTTTCTAGGCCATTTAGTGTTAGGCTGGGCCAAGTTCCAATAATACACGTACTTAGGTAGGTACTAAACATAAAAATACAATATAACGTACAACTATTTAATTATTTTCACAACCAAGACCCTAAAAATTAAAATAAAAAGTTAAATCCAAACTCCCAAACCAAATAGGCAATTAAAGAGTGTAGATAGTCAATGTTCATTGCCACACGAAAGGTATGATACCATAGGAACATACAGGCAGACTCTCTGTCATTTGTAAAGCAATCTCATAACACACACACGACTTGTCTACATCCCCCATGCAATCAAATATTTCTCCCATAAGATAATATATTTTCCCCTTCAACATGACATGATCACTGAGTTGAACGCAGAGGTGTATAGTGTGTAAAGCTCTACAGAATAGTCCAAGATCCTTTTCAATACAACTCAGATGATATAAACTCTCAACATGATTGTGGGAGATACTCAACACATTTTGAAAACAGAACTTGGCTTCAGACAGATCGATCTTGTTTTTAAAATAAATCCCCAAGTGAAACAGAATTTCTACACAATGCTTGGAAAGAACTAACGTTGGCGTTTGCTCGGAAGTACTTCTTGACACTGAGTTCTTCACATAAGAGGAAGTGACATCACAGATATGCAGTAGTTCACGCAAACATTGGACAAAGTCATGTAGAGATTTCAAATTCAAATAGATTCTAGCAAACATGCTCCAGATATCAATAAGAAGACACAACTTGTTTGGCATTTTATCATGACATATCTTAGCTGTGTTTAACTTGTTATTGAAATATTTGAGGAAGTTTTTCACCAGATCATCTTCCTCATCATAGATGGCATTCATGTCATCACTAGCACCATCTGTATAATAATCCTTACTAGGTGTCAGTGGTACGAATGTCACATGTCTAGATACACTTTGGAGTTTACTGTTTTGAGTATCCGAAATGTCTTTGCTACCACTTTCCATATCTCTGACCAAGTCAGGAGGATAAACAATGTTTTCAGTATTGCCACCCAAGATATTGTAGAGTTCAAGTTTGTCTTTGTAGTCAACAGAGAATTGTCCAGAGTCATTGTCATTGTAAATATGGCTGATGTCACCTTCCTTATCACAGTAGAGTTTCTCCCACACAAGCAAAGCTTCTCTCAAGTTATCTATTCCTTCAGTGTAGTTTTCTTTGTTCATATGGATACATGCCTGGGTCATGTAGAGCTGTACATTGTCAGGATATTCTCTGATGGTACTTTGTAGCAATGTTTCAGCACGACTCAAATTACATGTAGATTCTAGCAGTACTAACAGATGTAAACTTGGCAAGTGCTCATTATGTAGATCTAGGGATTGTTTGATGTAGGTCATGGCTTCCATTACATTACCACCTTGAGCAGAAACTAGTGCAAGGTAATAATATAAAAGATGGTTGTGACTGTCGTATTGTAGAGCTTTCATTAGATGGAAAATAGATTGTTCAAGAAGAGAGCTATTGCTGTCAACACTGTTCTCAGGGGTTGTTGATTTCATACTTTCAGATTTGACAGTCATCACAGAGTTTGATAAAACAATGTCATGGGGTTTAATCTGGTAATAATGTTCTGAATGATCAGGATCAGACACTGAACTTTCTACTTCATTTGTTTCTTGTTCCGTTTTGTTCTTTTTGATAAATTTGTTCCATTTACTATTTTCTGTGTCTTTTACTGTCAAGTATTTCCAATAATAACCTATACCCAAATACATATGACACTTGGATTTCAATATTTTATTGGAATGCACATCCTTCAGGTTTAAAGATTTGTGACACCAAGTGATGCCAGACTCAAAGTCATTCAGGTGAACATAATAAATATGTATGATAATGAAATGCAAATAAGAAGCTTGGGCAATATTGGACACCAAAATGAAATACTCCAAAGCAAGCTTATAACACCCAAACTTATGTAAGAGCAATGCATATTGCACAATAATACTGGAATTGTAATTACTGAAGCACACTATGGACTCAATCAATTTAAGCAACAAATCATGTTGATTATATTTCACCAGAGAAAGAATAAGTTCATTTGACAAAGTAAACAACTTGTCCACATCAGTGAATCGTGGTTGAACCAAAGGTTTCTCATGTGTGCCAAATATTATGATGGATCTTTTCAACAATCCCAACAAAAGAACCTTTTCAAATTTATTGTTTGGCACAAATGTATCCAAGCCATTTATCAGACTACTGTAGTTGTCAAATAGATTCAGGTTAAATAGAAGGTCAAGGATGTCTTGATGTAGTGAAGTAGCTCCATCAAGTGGTAGCTTAGATCCCTCTTTGACACTTATTGACATTATTTTCTGAGATTGCATTGTTATAATTATTAGTGTTTAGGAATGCCCTGAAACCAAATAAGACGGCAAAATCAATTGAACTAATACTGCACATAGAAAGCACAGTTTAAATAGCTTGAATAGCATGACATTGGGGTGAGCTCAATTTGAAATGGTACTTGGGCATTGAACTTGAAATTCAAACTTTATTGAATTGACTTGAAATTTATTAAGTACTTGTTGGAAATTGTTGAAATTTTACTTTGTCAGGAACTGTATTACAACAGTTATAAAATGGCTATTTTAGCAACTAGTGGTAAACAATTTACCAACAATCACTGAATGAAGAATGGGTTGTAGAACTTTACGAGCATTAGGATTTTGATCCATTGTCAGAAAAATTGAGTAGATGATTGGCTTGTGGGTACTCTGTTCATATTGTTTGGAAGGTTGAACTAAAAAGTCCCATGAAAATAAACATATCTCCAACTACAGTTATTGTGAGGAAAAATAGCAACACACAGATATTACACTCAAATTAGTAGGTACCTAAGGAGTATAAATAGCTTGCTGTTGAAGGTGCTTATGAATCATCATACTTCTCCATCCTCTCTACTTTATTTGGACAACAATTTCTTACACAATACATAATGTATTCATAAGTTTGCAGACAACAGGGGGTTGAGAGCAGACAAAACGTAATTACACATTAGTCCTTTGGGAAAGAAGTGAGGGTGAGTTTTAAGGAATGAGGAAGAGGAAACTGAATGTGGGAACAGGGGAGGTTGGGAGTCAGAAGGGATGATAACTCAAGAATATTGTGAATTACCTGTGATTCCCGTTTGATGAGACATCTTTGTGGAATAAAACTGAATGTATTGAACTTTTTACACCAGAATTTAAGGACAGAAGAAAGAAAATCAAATACTAATTAAAAGATTAAAACGAAAAATCAGAAATTTCAAATGTCAAAACGATAAAACGATTTGATTTTTTTTTTTAATTGTGTAGAATTCGTGAAGTCTGAAACAAAATGTAAACAAAACTTCTTGAAGAAGCTCACGAATCCCACCTCGTTTGCTTGATAAATTTTCAGCGTCGTGTGTAACGTTCCTAGTAACCATGGCAACAAAAACGATACAAAAAATTCAAAATCCAAAAAATAGGAAATTATCAAAAATGTGTGTTTTCTTTTCTGTTTTAAGTTAAGTTTTTTTTTATGTCAAAGTTAAACGTCTTTAAAATAAAAGGAAGTTTGTGAAAATAGACTCCTCTGTCTAGGTAAGTTCATATTTCTATTCTGAAGTTGATTTAGCTCTGCAGGTTCACAAAACTCCTGATCCAAAGGGGTTCATTTTCCATTGCAGGTGAATCTGGTACCTACCGTTAGGCGTCCAAAGTTAGTCTGATCCAGGGTGAACCATGTGAAGGAGGACTCCAAACAAAAACCTATTTTAATCCAGTGAGAAATCTCCTAACAGACACCTCCAAATAGTGGACATCATGGAAACAGGATTTACCTGTTTTTGTCTTTCATTAGCCAAATTGAGTAGTGGACATCTCCAAATTGCAGACACCTCTGGACAAAATCTTTTGAACTGAGGGTGTCTGCTATTTGTAGGTTTCACTGTATTTCCAAGTGATTGACTCATGCCTAAAGCTTATTGATGAACTTGTCAACAAATAGGTGTACCTTAAGTCTACCCTGCTTATTCTAATAAAGCTAGTGGCATTGAATGAATGAACGGGGGCACAGTTGGTCCAGTGGTAATGCGCTTGCTTGCCATGCAGAAGGTCCCGGGGGCACGGTTGGTCCAGTGGTAACGTGCTTGCTTGCCATGCAGAAGGTCCCGGGTTCGAATCCCACCATCGACAAAAGTTTGTACTCGTTTTTCGATTGCAAATATTTCAACGGGTTACTTTCTGGTGTTCTCGTGTTGACCCAGCACCTAAATGGGAAGTATTGTGTCTCTTCTCGCCCATCTGATGAGAGGCATACTATGGGATGGCCGTGCTACGACACAGACTACAAGCGTCCAATATAGCAGTTGTTTCATCACTACGAAATAAAAACGGCGGTGAAACACTCATCTTTTTTTTTTTTTAACTAGTTCCAGATGGATCACTGAAGTTAAGCAACATTCTATGTACCTAGCTGGATTTGCTACCATCTAAACAATTGTGTACTGCTGGCTTTACCCAGCCCCACTTGGGCTCTATGAGATGTGAGGTTAATGGGAGTAGACAGGTAGCTTGTCACTGAAATAGCCTAAGAACTAATACTTGGTCAGGTGTTCCAGTACTTCCAATATATCCTAGGAAGTATTCTAATGTACCAAGGTATTGTAAAGAATAAGAATAGTTTTCATGTAGATTAATCAAAGACACTTTTTCTTTATTTTTTCAAGTACTTAGGTAAGAAGGCTGCTGGATTTTCCTCTCTTCAAAGTGCCTGCCCATAAGACTTACCTACTTCAGAAATTAAGTACCTAGGTAATACTAAAATCATGAATTTAAGTGCTTCATTTTCAGACTGTCAGGGCTAAAGATAGAAGATTTTTATGGACAGAAATGTAACTGCTACTTTATTTGACATTCAGAGAGTAATTCCTATAGTTGCCTCCAATTTGAAGTCTAGAAGAGAACCTTTGGCTGAGGGGGAAGTAATACTTGGGCTGAGTGTACTTAGATGGTGGGTAGTAGCCGTAGTCATATGATGTAGGCATATAGAATAGATGTGTTGGGTCTCTTCTCTTGAAAATTCCATACTTTTCTATGTCCCCTGAAAATTAAGAGATGATCAAGCTTTAAGTAAGTACCTAGGTATATTTACTCTCTAAATTATTTGGGAAAAGAAATAGTAGGTTAAGGAGAAAAGGACTTTGTGGAAGGACCTTTAACTGCTATACTTATATCAAGCTTTATGCCTTGCTTTTTTTGCTTGGATATCAAACAGCTCCACAATGTTGTACTCATGAGGCTATATGCATCCCGAAACAGCTTGTAACATGTGATCCATCAAACCATCGGGAACTAATGCAATATGACCACTGATGACTAAAATACTTGTTGAAGTCGTACCCACCTTTTATTCCATCTTTGAAGTATTCGTACTCCATTTTGTCCCAGTGACTTTGTCCAGTGCAAAAACAGCCCACTGTAAATACTTCGGTATCTAGACAACTTGAAACTGTCAACCAAAAGCCTTTCTGTATTTAAGTTTACTTTCTACCTGTTTCACTCTTGTAGTTATCGTTTTAGTCTCAATATTTTTTTTTAATTTTTATAGTTTTTTCTGAGATAATAAAAAAAAATCATGAGAATCACCAATTGTGTACTGCTGGCTTTACCCAGCCCCACTTGGGCTCTATGAGATGTGAGGTTAATGGGAGTAGACAGGTAGCTTGTCACTGAAATAGCCTAAGAACTAATACTTGGTCAGGTGTTCCAGTACTTCCAATATATCCTAGGAAGTATTCTAATGTACCAAGGTATTGTAAAGAATAAGAATAGTTTTCATGTAGATTAATCAAAGACACTTTTTCTTTATTTTTTCAAGTACTTAGGTAAGAAGGCTGCTGGATTTTCCTCTCTTCAAAGTGCCTGCCCATAAGACTTACCTACTTCAGAAATTAAGTACCTAGGTAATACTAAAATCATGAATTTAAGTGCTTCATTTTCAGACTGTCAGGGCTAAAGATAGAAGATTTTTATGGACAGAAATGTAACTGCTACTTTATTTGACATTCAGAGAGTAATTCCTATAGTTGCCTCCAATTTGAAGTCTAGAAGAGAACCTTTGGCTGAGGGGGAAGTAATACTTGGGCTGAGTGTACTTAGATGGTGGGTAGTAGCCGTAGTCATATGATGTAGGCATATAGAATAGATGTGTTGGGTCTCTTCTCTTGAAAATTCCATACTTTTCTATGTCCCCTGAAAATTAAGAGATGATCAAGCTTTAAGTAAGTACCTAGGTATATTTACTCTCTAAATTATTTGGGAAAAGAAATAGTAGGTTAAGGAGAAAAGGACTTTGTGGAAGGACCTTTAACTGCTATACTTATATCAAGCTTTATGCCTTGCTTTTTTTGCTTGGATATCAAACAGCTCCACAATGTTGTACTCATGAGGCTATATGCATCCCGAAACAGCTTGTAACATGTGATCCATCAAACCATCGGGAACTAATGCAATATGACCACTGATGACTAAAATACTTGAACTTTTAACATAGGAATCGGCCATTTATTTATAATTTTTACCCATATGCAACCGCTCCATTAAATGGGGAAAAAAAAACATGGTTAAACTGTCTCTTCCTGCTTCGTTTTACTAGTTTTATATGCGAAAAATACACTGTTTAACTCTTCCTTAGTTGACTTGCAGGCAAGTTTGGCACTAGTTTAGGGGGCACGGTTGGTCCAGTGGTAGCGCGCTTGCTTGCCATGCAGAAGGTCCCGGGTTCGAATCCCACCATCGACAAAAATTTGTATTCGTTTTTCGATTGCAAATATTTCAACGGGTTACTTTCTGGTGTTCTCGTGTTGAGCCAGCACCTAAATGGGAAGTATTGTGTCTCTTCTCGCCCATCTGATGAGAGGCATACTACGGGATGGGCATGCTACGACACAGACCACAAGCGTCCAATGTAGCAGTTGTTTCATCGCTACGAAATAAAAACGGCGGTGAAAAACTCATCTTAAAAAAAAAAAAAAAAAAAAAAAAAAAAAAATAAGGTCTGTTTTTTCCTTCTTCTTTTGACCTTTTGGGATTCTGGTTTCAAGTACCTATATACCTACCATTTATATCTACTGGTAGCCAAAAAATTCTCAAGGGTCAAGTGGGCCATTGAATCTTTTATGACGCATGAAATTGCATCCCTTGCTTTTCACTATGAGTTTTTTTATGTTTGAATGGTTGACTCTGGTTTTATTGACTCCATTCGAGTTGCCAAAAATGCCAACTACATCATTATGCAATTTGATGACAGGAGTTTTACCCTCTATTCAATGACAAGCTACCCGCCTGCTCACATAACCTCATCCAGCCTGAGTGGGGCCGGGAAAAGGCAGAATCACATTCATTACATACTTGCCTATCCAAGAATCGAAAAGTTTAGTTAGAAAATTTCCGTCTTGGCCGGGATTCGAACCCAGCACCTCCGCGTTGAGAGTCGAGCAGTTTGAAGAAGAAGTATTGTTTTTAGAATTCCAGAAAGCTGGTAGACATGTCTGTCTATTTCGACTACAAGGTTAACCTGTGCTCCACATATGAAGCAGTGACGGTCGTGTGGCATTCTCAATTACCTCTCCTTGGTGTAGGCGTCAATGTTGAAGAATCTAACGGAGGCTCCGTCTATATTTGTGACGAACTGGTAGGTTGATCCCCCAGGTCTTACCTTGGTGTAGGCGTCAATGTTGAAGAATCTAACGGAGGCTCCGTCTATATTTGTGACGAACTGGTAGGTTGATCCCCCAGGTCTTACAGAATCGAACTGTGTCTCTTGAAGTGTGTCCACACATAGTCGTCCGGACGTCGATCGATGTCGACTGAACCGTTCACACTGCCTCGACAAGATAGATTTACCTCGTCGATCGATATCGATCCACGCGACGACGGTCGACTATGTTTGAACACACCTTAAAAGGGAGTTTTTTTTAGTATTTTAGGTCTACTCTTGCAAACTGAAGCAGCACGCACACTCATACATCCCGAACACGGTTCGTTTCCGTCCCGTCACGTTCCGACTGGGTTGTTTCAGATTGAGCATGCTTCCGAATCGAGTAACAAGTATTTAAGTACCTATGTTTAACACAATTAAAATTCCTTTTCAAAATATTCCTTCCATTGACCCAAATATTTTACTTTGCTGGGGCCATAATCGAGCAGGAAAAACAAGATATATTAAGGAGCTCGGCAGCGCTCCGCCCCGCCAAGTCTAAGTTTGACAGCTTGAATTCAATTACAGGGAGAACCTCTCTCAGATGTCACCCCACCTCTCATTCCAAGTATCAAGCTCACTCAGCTCTGTTGGCATCCCAGTAGAAAGCTACTGGTAGGAGGATGGGCTAGTGGTGTGCTGCGAGTATGGATGGGAGGTTCAGAATGGATAAGTATTGCTAGTGTACATGGGACAGCCATCTTGCAGCTCCAATGGTCACAACTGGGCACACGACTGGCTTGTTTGGATCAGGTAGGTGTGAGAGGTATAATATTAGGTATTCCAAAATTGACAAATAAAAATGCTCGTGAAATTTTCATAAAATGTAGGAGCACTTCGAAATAATGAATATTAAGGCCGTCCACTCACTATGAGGTAGACCTGACAAGTACGCCTGAACAGGTCTACCTGATAATGTGCGGTGACAATAAGAAGTCTCTCAGGTGACCTGAAAGAAACCTGTGATAAATATTGGAAATTCGATCATTTCTATCTGACAGACCTGATGAATGTGTGGCGGTCCTATTAGGTACGCCTGATCAGGTCTCAGTGTTCAACAATCTTTGGTGTTTTAATTTTAAAGTTTTACTTACGTTTTATTATTGTTATTATTATTTTCATGGGAACAGTGTGAAAAACTGATCCCCCTCCCTTCTTCCATCTCCCCTTAGTCCGGTCTCCTCTCATGCTGGCAACTGAGCGGCCCGCAGGCCCCCAGTCTCGTATACAAGCAGCCCCTCCCTGGGGAGCCCTCCTGTCTTACTTTTCTCAACGCCGCCCCTGGTTTGGATGTTAGTGATTTAGCGCGGCGAGCAGTGGCGGGTGATGCGAGAGCATTGGATATGTTCAGTGCCTGGAGGCCTAGGACAGGGGGTCGGAGACCCGGGCTCCAGACGGACGCTACGGGACTGTTTGTGGGAACTTTGGCTGGTGAGTAGTTTGACAAAATCATGTTGAATGGAATCGAAGTGAAATATGTGCTATTTTCAAATAGTGAGTTACATCTTTCAAGATTTGACTCGTTTACTGGTTAATTCCTCGAAAAGAGCTGTTCTTTTGTACAAGTCACTCACTGTAGAATAGAACGTACCTTGTTTATCCTGCCAGACTGAGACTGAAAAGTCCCTTTTCTCCCGCAGTCTAACCACAAATAACCACATACAAGAGTAGTTCTTTTCAATAACTCAGTCTTTACACCTCTCTATTCCCGGAAATATGTGCTATTTTCAAATAGTGAGTTACATCTTTCAAGATTTGACTCGTTTACTGGTTAATTCCTCGAAAAGAGCTGTTCTTTTTTACAGACTGAGACTGAAAAGTCCCTTTTCTCCCGCAGTCTAACCACAAATAACAACCACATACAAGAGTAGTTCTTTTCAATAACTCAGTCTTTACACCTCTCTATTCCCACAGGTAATATCTATCACGTGAATGGCGAAGGAGTTCATATTGACGTTCTAAGCAACGAGTCCCCGGTTCGATCCCTACTCCATCATCCCACACAACCTGTGCTCATTACCTTAACCCAGGGACCCGTCATAGGGCATTACATTTCCGACTCTGACGGAGCCCTCACTGAAGTTACAAAGGTATGACTTTAGGCCTGTTCCCACTTGTGAGTTTCATCCGATTTTTCCCCGAATGCCCTATAGGTAGGCTTGCCAAACGTCCCGAATTGGCCGGGACAGTCCCGAATTTCAGGGGGTGTCCCGGCGTCCCGTTCAGTTTTTCATTTTGGGGCGTTTTGTACCGAATTTCCGTTTTTGTCCCAGAAAAAATTCGGGACGCGTTTTTTAACTTTAAAATTAGGTACCTCTATAAATCAGAATTTGTTCTTAACTTGTTTAAATTTGTCATGCTTTCATCAGTTTGCTCTTCCACTTTGCTAAACCTTGCTTATAACACCCAAACTTATGTAAGAGCAATGCATATTGCACAATAATACTGGAATTGTAATTACTGAAGCACACTATGGACTCAATTAATTTAAGCAACAAATCATGTTGATTATATTTCACCAGAGAAAGAATAAGTTCATTTGACAAAGTAAACAACTTGTCCACATCAGTGAATCGTGGTTGAACCAAAGGTTTCTCATGTGTGCCAAATATTATGATGGATCTTTTCAACAATCCCAACAAAAGAACCTTTTCAAATTTATTGTTTGGCACAAATGTATCCAAGCCATTTATCAGACTACTGTAGTTGTCAAATAGATTCAGGTTAAATAGAAGGTCAAGGATGTCTTGATGTAGTGAAGTAGCTCCATCAAGTGGTAGCTTAGATCCCTCTTTGACACTTATTGACATTATTTTCTGAGATTGCATTGTTATAATTATTAGTGTTTAGGAATGCCCTGAAACCAAATAAGACGGCAAAATCAATTGAACTAATACTGCACATAGAAAGCACAGTTTAAATAGCTTGAATAGCATGACATTGGGGTGAGCTCAATTTGAAATGGTACTTGGGCATTGAACTTGAAATTCAAACTTTATTGAATTGACTTGAAATTTATTAAGTACTTGTTGGAAATTGTTGAAATTTTACTTTGTCAGGAACTGTATTACAACAGTTATAAAATGGCTATTTTAGCAACTAGTGGTAAACAATTTACCAACAATCACTGAATGAAGAATGGGTTGTAGAACTTTACGAGCATTAGGATTTTGATCCATTGTCAGAAAAATTGAGTAGATGATTGGCTTGTGGGTACTCTGTTCATATTGTTTGGAAGGTTGAACTAAAAAGTCCCATGAAAATAAACATATCTCCAACTACAGTTATTGTGAGGATGTTCGCGGATTTGGCGATTATGTTCGCGGATTTGGCGATTTTGTTCGCGGATTTGGCGATTATGGTCGCGGATTTCGCGATTATGTTCGCGGATTTTGCGATTATGTTCGCGGATTTGGCAATTATGTTCGCGGATTCGCGTCCCGAATCGACATTTTGGATATTTGGCAAGCCTACCTATAGGTAATGTAATTTAAATAAAATATATATAAATGAATGTCGTTTCTTTGTGTTATTATATCACAACTTTGGTGCTCACTGTAGCATGGTAGGATTTTCCAAACATGTATCTCAATAATCCTACCCAATGTTTACCTACCTTGCTGGAATCAGTCGCTGTGGGCATTTTTAATTTTATAGTATATACGTACATAGCTACTCTTTTCCTCACTAGGCTGAGTGGGTCCCGCAACAGCCAGTCACGGAATCAATCATTTCCATGATACAACTTTTTTGACATCGTCGGGGTCTCTCGCGTGCAAGGCGAGCGCAGTGGTTACTACGCCATGGAAACTGACTTCAAGCCTCGAAAAAAGACTTCTTGAAAAATTTTACCCGTTGTGTTTTCTTCATAGGTTAAACTGAACGGAGTTAAGAATGACACAGGCCTCGTGTGGGCAGGGAACAGCACGCTGGCGTTCCCCACTCAAGAGTTCCGGGTTCGAATCTGGGAGATAGACTCGGGGGAGAGTTACCTCCTGCAGGGGGGAGGACGGGAGCTACCGCCTCAATGGATGACAAGTGTGTCCTATTCTGCTGATAAAAGTAAGATTTTTTTTTAAATTTCGACAAATTTTCAATTTTTTTTATTTTTTTTTTCTTTTTTACTCGAAAATTTTCTATGCCCAAAATGTACAGGAAAAATCCAAGGCCAGCCACTCACTATCAGGTACACCTGATCAGGTCCGCTTGTTAGGTCTATTCTGTTACCTGACAGTTTAATTTCAACTGACAGGCGGACCTGATCAGGTGTACCTGTCAGGTCTACCTGTTAGTGATTGGCTAGCCCAAGTCTTCTTTTTTTATTGGTTCACTTAACGTTTAAGGTCACGGTATAACTGCTAATGTTTTTACTGACAAGAACTTTGCCCACCGTTCGGCGACAAGCTAACATTAACCTCACCCAGCCTCAGTGGGGTTACTTCTGAAACCAAAAATCAAATCAATAATAATAATAAACTGAATTTTAAACAAATTAGGTAAGTACATAAGTACTGATTTTCTTTAACAACGATCGAATAAACTACGGGCTAAAAAATTCCCGGAGGGACGGGCCCAGGTTGTTTCAATTCTATCAATTTTATTGTATTATGTTTCTTATTTATTTTAAGATATTGTGTTTCGTCATTTACTTTAACAATTTTAATGTTTCTGTTGTTGATTGCCTTTTTACCACGTACAATCGTTTATCATTGTGCAATACAGTATATGAATTGAAAAAGAATAAGTGCAGGCCTTTATGGCCTTTGTTGACTGAGACCTGGCAATTAAACATAAGATAAGAGACCTACAGAATAAGTGCAAAGTTGCTGCCAAAAGTAGGCTGTCACAGAATATTATTTTGCCTCCTTCTGCCAGCCTAGTTAGCTAGTTAGCCGTGTAAGCACTAGGTCGAGGTTTCGATTCACGCCTGAGGCAAACCTTAACCAACCTCAGTGGTGCAGTGGTTAACGCGTTGGACTTTGGACCTAGTTGTAATAATTGAGGAACGATATTTTTGTGACAAGCATTTTAGGTATGCTTAATACAGTCAAAAATTCCTTTCCTTAACTTTATCCTAACGGGCACAGCCTGTTTTTTCTCTCTTCGATTTCGAGACGATACGGCCTCCCTTGTTAAGGTGTGTCGACACATAGTCGACCGACCGTCGAACGATATAGACTGAACCGTCTACACTGCGTCGACAACATAGTCTCATCTCGTCAGTCGACTATGTTTGGACACACCTTTACACCTCCCTGTATCAAACCTCTTCAAAAAAAGTCCTGATTTTATCTTGATTTCAGAACTCCTGTGCGGGGGTTCGAACCTGGGAAACATCATTATCTGGAAGAGATCAACCTCTGGCTGGGACGAAGCTGCTACTTGTACTGTGCAGAACTTTATCAAGCAGAGTAACTTCATCAATGCGAATCTGGCTATCAATACTAAGAACAGTGTTTATATTCTGAGGGAGCATGCCTTGTGCGCACACTACTCTGACGGGGTAATAAAAAAGAATTTTAGGTGATATAAAATAAGATGTAGACAATGCGAATCTGGCTATCAATACTAAGAACAGTGTTTATATTCTGAGGGAGCATGCCTTGTGCGCACACTACTCTGACGGGGTAATATAAAAGAATTTCAGGTGATATAAAATAAGATGTAGATGATTTTTTTTTTTCTTCTTCTTCTTCTTCTTCTTCTTCTTCTTCTTCTTCTTCTTCTTCTTCTTATTCAAGAGGTTTGATAGAGGGAACTGAGGGTCTAATCGTCCCGAAATCGAAGAGAGAAGGAAAAACATCTTGGTTCACTCCAAAAGAATTTTTAATTGTGTTAAGCATACTTAAATGCTTGTCACAAATATCGTTAGCCACTTAAAATTATATCTTGATAATACACCTATGATAATACACCTCGAACTACCAACCTCCAGATCCGAAGTCCAACGCGTTGACCACTACACCACTGAGATTGTTTACTGGGATTGAAGGTTGAGAATGCCATAGGTATTAGCCACACCCTTCCTTTGTTGTACCTTAATGCCATTGTCATTAATTAAATTTGATCAAGTGTGTTAAACAAGCATGAGAAGAAAGGATTTATTTGTTCTTTGTGTTTTGCTAAAGGAATATCACAGCAATACAAATAAATTATTACTTTGCTAAATCGAAGTCCTTGTTTAGACTGCGAGAGGGTACTTTTCAGTCCTGTGTTGGCAGTATAAACAAGGTATATTCTATTCTAAATCACTTGCCATGCCAATACATTGAGTTATTTATTGGGAGAAAAAAGTCGAGGTTGTTTATTGGGGAAAAAACGCATTGAAAAAAAGAGGTTTAGTTTTAGATCCAACAACTGTAATAAATGAAGAAAAGTTCAAAGATAGAACATGGTGGAGAGGCTTTGTTCTTAGTTGAACCATTTCTGGAACGACTTGAGATTTGATGATGAAATACCTTCATCTAATTAAGCTCTTTCATCTACATTACAGGTATCTGCAGTACAGACGAGTGCAGCTCAGCTTAGCATTACCTCTGTGTCACCTAGCTCGAGCAATACTTCTGTGCATCTCAGCACAGAACTGAGCACAGAGTTCCAAGTTGCCGGAGTGGCGGTCTCCAAACAGAACATTGTGGTATGGAGTGGAAAAATAGTGGCCGTGTACCGTTTGGAGACCGCTGAATCTGGACTCACGATAAGTGCTCTAGGTAAAATATACACACACGTTTCCTACTGCTTTTTAGTGACAGGGGCTATTTAGTGACCCTACATTCGGTGACAAACTCCCGCCTCCTAACATTAACCTCACCTAGTCTGAGTGGGCTGTGTTGGCAGTATAAACAAGGTATATTCTATTCTAAATCACTTGCCATGCCAATACATTGAGTTATTTATTGGGAGAAAAAAGTCGAAGTTGTTTATTGGGGAAAAAACGCATTGAAAAAAAAGAGGTTTAGTTTTAGATCCAACAACTGTAATAAATGAAGAAAAGTTCAAAGATAGAATATGGTGGAGAGGCTTTGTTCATAGTCGAACCATTTCTGGAACGACTTGAGATTTGATGATGAAATACCTTCATCTAATTAAGCTTTTTCATCTACATTACAGGTATCTGCAGTACAGACGAGTGCAGCTCAGCTTAGCATTACCTCTGTGTCACCTAGCTCGAGCAATACTTCTGTGCATCTCAGCACAGAACTGAGCACAGAGTTCCAAGTTGCCGGAGTGGCGGTCTCCAAACAGAACATTGTGGTATGGAGTGGAAAAATAGTGGCCGTGTATCGTTTGGAGACCGTTGAATCTGGACTCACGATAAGTGCTCTAGGTAAAATATACACACACGTTCCCTACTGCTTTTTAGTGACAGGGGCTCCTTTTTAGTGACCCTACATTCGGTGACAAACTCCCGCCTCCTAACATTAACCTCACCTAGTCTGAGTGGGGCCGGAAAAAGTCTGCAGCACGCGATTGCCCCGATGAAAACAGCATTTCAAATTTTCAACTGATGAGTTCATAACAGAGAGTCACTTTTCTGTTGGGATCTCAACTAGCAATTGTCCTTACGAGGCTGAGTACATCCCAAAATGCCAGCAACACGTGTTTTCAGAGGCGGTCGTTTTATGCAGGCACTAACCACAAATAACGTTGCTTAACAAATTTTGTAGCGAGTCAATATGTTAAATCTATTTCCTTTCTTTCGCGATTCTTGGAATGAAAACCCGAGATATGTTCTGACTATTTCAGGCTCGTTTGGGTGCGAATGTGAGCGGATCCTTATATTTGACCAGAGTCTCCTGGTTTTGTCGTTATCTGGTGATCTTGCCGTACACACGCTACAAGGCACTATCAAGCAATCTCTACGCTGTGATAGCCAAGTGCTGTGTGTTGATATGAATGATCGATATGTGTCTGTCGCCACGGCCTCAGCCTATCTCTATGTATGGGATATGTCTAGGAGGTATTCATGTTATTCCCTGACTAAATACTTGAAGAAAAAAATCAGTGATTATTTCAAAGCGATGAAACAACTGCTACATTAGACTCCTGTGGTCTGTGTCGTAGCATGCCCATCCCGTAGTTTGCCTCTAACCCGATTTCACAACACCACCACCACCACAAAGTTAGAGACCATCACCCCGATGTACGGCAGATACAAAAGGATGTCTTTTCTTTATGTTGCCGTCAACATTCGGCGAAAGCTAAAACCGCACACCAACATTTCACCACAAACTTAGTTTTGTATAGAACACGGAATCGCCTTTTTATTCACCCTAAATTGTGTTCACATTCTTCACCATTGAAACCAGTCACCTTATGAGTTCTTGTTGTTCAAAACGTAGATATAGTTTGACTTTTGTTTGTATGTGTTATGGTCTAGCTTTAGTTGAAATCTTAATAATTTGTGGGAACATTGTGTGAACAAGGACCTGGAAGAGAAGAGTTTATCAGAGGAAGATGTAAATAACCGAGGCAGATGGAGGCTGCTATCAAAAAACGCCGACCCCACTTTAGTGGGAAAAGGCCAAGAAGAAGCTCAAATAGGACTAAAAAGAACCTTTACGCCAGCAGTAGGCTACTACTAATATGTAGTCACATTCTCAAGCAATGATGATGAAAGTCCATACCCCGGTCGAGATTGCAGTTACGCCCTCCTGCTTAACAGGTGAACATCTTGACCATTGACCAGTACACCACCAAGGCAAGACTAATAGCTTACGACTGGGGTCGAGTGGATTGGAACACATCACATACCTTCGGGCACACTCCATTTGTCAAGGGTCTAGGTTTTCCTTGCCCTTGGGATCAATTTTATTTGAAGAAACCATTTACTGACTAGATACTTCGGTGTGTATGCCGCATTCCTGCCTCACATGATCTGATTTTTATTTGTACTGTCCCTCAGGGAAGCCAAGCTGGTCACATCTCCAAAGGACCTCTCTCCTCTGATTCCAAACCTCGGTGAGGTAATGCAATGCCGTATCAATAGCAACGCGACTCAAGTGTCCCTAACAGTTGCCTACACTAATCTTCTACCCTCACCTATTCTGAATGTGTGTCTGCTAGATGTAGGAGTCGTAAACACTTTCTCCTACAATCAAACAACAAGGTAAGATATTCTAGATGTCAACACTTTCTCCTACAATCAAACTACAAGGTAAGATATTCTATTTTAAAATAATGGAAAGGAATTTTAATTGTGTTGAGCATAAATGCTTGTCACAAATGTCGTTCCCTGCTTAATGCACTACGCTAAATTTTATGAATTGACTAGGACTCGAACCACCAACCTCCAGATCCGAAGTCCACGGAGCTAACCAATACACCACTGAGGTTGGTAATTCTTCGTTTGTCAGGGTAATGTTCGTAATTACTGCTTACGACTGTCAGTATCGTAGTATTGACTACCATGATCTTCATGACTACTTTTAATACCGTGCTCATGACTGCTTGTGACCGTTACCCATCCCCAGTTTTCACCCACTGCATGGCCATCTTTTGAAACAGATTTTTGACCTCATATTTGGATTTTTCACAACCTTTTTCATAGAAATCGACATTTTATTCATAAATTTTACCCAAATGCAACTGCTCCATTTAAAGGATCTAACTTTTAAGCATCATTAAGTACAAATTCTCACTTTCACTTCTTAACTAGAAAGTGCCACGTCGTAGTTTCATGAGTACTTTGAGTACTGTGACCGGAGCTGTCAGGGGGGTGATTTCTGTGACGAGACCTACCAGGGGGCTGTTGACCATATTTAGAGTTAGCACCGTGGACCTGCCTAGTGGCCTCTTCGCCAGCATTAAGTGTCATTGAAGTCTCTTTATATCTGCGAATCTCCTCTTGTTTCTTCCGCGCTTTCATTATTTCCTCAACATTGAGACCTAAGAGATGTTTTATTGCAAACATTTTCAACCATGTGCCAAAATTTTTCAACCATGTGCCAAATTTGCCGAATATGACGTTGGGTACAAGGGCACTATTACTATCGTAAGAGATTTGTCCGAAGCTGCCAACACTTTCTCCTACAATCAAACTACAAGGTAAGATATTCTAGATGTCAACACTTTCTCCTACAATCAAACTACAAGGTAAGATATTAGGCGGTTTAGTTATCTCCCACCGCAGGGCCATCTTTTGAAACAGATATCATTATACAAATCAATATTGTTATGTGCATAAATATGTAGTAGATAATGCTAAATTACTGCATTGAAGATAATAACTAAATAAAAAATTAAAAATATCCACATCAATTCGCCCTTTCGAGTAAAAGACAAATTAATTATTATAATAATAATGATCAAATTTAATCCATCCTTTTTTTTTTTTTTTTTTTTTTTTTTTTTTTTTTCAAATATGTATATGTAGGTACATTAGATATGGTCGTCACTCGTCACGATGTACGAATATTGGTATTGTAGAGCGATGAGTCCTTTGAGTATTGTGACCGGACCGGTGAGAGTGATGACTGTCGCGTTCTTCGCCTGCGTTAAAAAAGTCATCAAGACCATAGTCCGTAGGAGGGTCGTGCATCTGAAATTTATCATGTTTATGATAATTACCATTCTTGCCACGCAATTCTGCAGAATGAGCGTCAGCACTCTGTTTTAAGTATTCATTAAGGCGATTGAAGCTGTCATGGTGTGTACCGTCAGGTTTTTTCCTTGAATCGATTATTTCTTTCCAGAACATAGGAGGCCGCTTGTCATCCTTATGAGAAGTTCTACGGAATATAAAGCCTATTAATTTGGTTTTCAACCATGTGCCAAATTTGCCAAATATGACGTTGGGTACAAGGGCACTATTACTATCGTAAGAAATTTGTCCGAAGCTGTTAGATAGATGGCCGCCATCACTACCGAAGATGGAATTTATGAAGCCGCTAGAGTCACCAAAGTTGGAATCACCGTTGTTGTCTACACCGGGACCACCAATATAGGCGGCCCAGTTATCTCCCACTGCAGGGCCATCTTTTGAAACAGATCAAAACAGAGTAGATATGTAGGCATTATACACCACCAATATAGGCGGCCCAGTTATCTCCCACTGCAGGGCCATCTTTTGAAACAGATCAAAACAGAGTAGATATGTAGGCATTATACAAATCAATATTGGTGCATATGTGGATATTAGATAATGTTAAGATACTGCATTAAAGTTAATATCAACAGTACGAAATTCTGAAAATTCAACCCTTCCGAGTAAAACACATGTAATTAATCATTATCACATTCAATCCTTCCAATTTAAAATAATAGTGAAATACATAAATATTTAATATGGGTACCTATACGTAAAGAAAAACTGATTTGTTTATCAATCCTTCCAATTTAAAATAATAGTGAAATACATAAATATTTAATATGGGTACCTATACGTAAAGAAAAACTGATTTGTTTATTTTGCCAGCATCTTCTTCTTCTTCTTCTTCTTCTTCTTCTTCTTCTTCTTCTTCTTCTTCTTCTTCTTCTTCTTCTTCTTCGATTTGTTTATTTTGCCAGCAGGTCTTGGTTCGGTCTTAGGGACCTAAAACATTGTTTCCTATAAATAACCTAATTGACTCATTTTATTTTATTTTCTTAAGAACCTATTTGGTATTATAGAACACAAGAGAATTTGTTCTGTTAAGAAATCCGGCTTTGCCAGTGGCCGAAGGCCGCGTTATATTTATTTATTTGTTACGAAGACAATAGAGCCGGCTTTATCAACGGCCGAAGGTCGTATAGATAAATACATGGAAATTTATAGACATGAGAAAATAATGGTTAATTTTTCCCTGCTGTAAAATTATATTACCAAAATATCACGCTTTAGTTACAAATAACATCAACTTTTATACGGGGAAAAATTTTAATGCTTGCTTTTGTATATAAAATTTACATCTCTAAAAAAATATATATAAAAAAAGCCACTTTAAATAAAAATTTAAAACTAGTACCCAAGAGAGCGATAAACACCACATATTGCCTATAGCCTATGAAACAAGGGTGTAAATCCTTGAGAATACTCGAGTAAAGAGCCTCCGTGACTCCCAGAGGATTTAAGTTGCCTGCCCTAAGACGAAATTTCTGAAGCCGCTAGTTCTTCGTTTGTCAGGGTAATGATCGTCATTACTGCTTACGACTGTCAATATCGTAGTATTGACTACCATGATCTTCATGACTACTTTTAATACCGTGCTCATGACTGCTTGTGACCGTTGTTGTCTGATAGATTCGTCCACTTGATCAATGCATGGCCGTCGGTACCGAGCGGCCCAGTTATCTCCCACCGCAGGTCAATGTGTGATTAATCACGGTTTATAAAAAAGTGCCACGTAGTAGTTTCATGAGTACTTGGAGTACTGTGACCGGAGCGATTACCTAAGAGAGTTTTCATTACATAGTTTTTCAACCATGTGCCAAATTTGCCGAATATGACGTTGGGTACAAGGGCACTATTACTATCGTAAGAAATTTGTCCGAAGCTGCTAGATAGTTGGCCGCCATCTCTCTCTCTCTCTCTCTCTCTCTCTCTCTCTCTCTCTCTCTCTCTCTCTCTCTCTCTCTCTCTCTCTCTTACTCACTCACTCTCTCCCTCTGCTATTTTCAGTGAAGATATATCCACCAATGAGCTTACGCGATTCATTACCAATCACTACTGGGATACTCATGAACCTAACATTCTGGTGTGTGAGGGTCGCATATCTCAGAATACTAGTGAGAAGCATATAGCATCTGGTGCCCCTCAAACTGTAAGTGTAAGAAAAGAAAGTAAGTCGCATATCTCAGAATACTAGTGAGAAGCATATAGCATCTGGTGCCCCTCAAACTGTAAGTGTAAGAAAAGAAAGTAAAAAAAAAAACTCAGATACATCGTCAGTAGAGCTAAATCCCTTTTTCGATATTTTGTACCCTTGGATACTTATGAACGAAATTCACCGCGCCAACCACTTTACCACTGCGCTGCGGCCCATGTAAAAAAAGAAAAAAAAAAACTTACTGTAAAAAGGTACAAGTACATATTTTATTTACTCAGCCAACCTCATATCAGTAGTGTAGTGGTAACCTCGAATCTGGAGGGTGATGGTTTGAGTCCAAGTCAAGTCATGAAATCCAAGTCAAATCCTTGTGTAATAATCGGGAAATGGCAATTTTAAGAAAGCACTCATACTAAACACAATTAAAAACCTTTTTATACAAAAACCCTTTTTAATGCGAGTTATTCATAGTCTCATGTTTTTGTCCTCAGGTGTTGACCAGTTTTCACTCCTCTCAGCAACATGGTCTCCTAGTATTGGAATCCGCCAGACCCATGTCTCAAGACTACTTAAGTCTCCTTAGGGTCGAAGCTCCTCACTATATCCTACTCAATAAACCGTCTCAACAAGTGAGTCTCAAATGTACAAGTCTGTACGATTTGGTTTTTGCGACCTCAGAACTAAGGAGTATCATACTTGGAAATTACTTAACAATAAGAAGATCTATCGTAATTATCTACTAGTTATATTGTATTGTATTGAGAGCAAAATTATAAACAATAAAAATAAAGGTTTATTAAAAATTGAAATTGAATGTCTGTAGTAGTTCAGTGACCCACAAAAGCTATTCAGAAAGAGGGGTCCCCCATAGGGCCGATCCAGCTTAAAAAGGGAATGTCCAATCGGATCCAAAATCTAGTAAGAAACTTTCCTTTACATGTTTGACAAATTTCACAAGAATCCTTTACATTTTAAACAAGTTCGAAAAATTTCACCAGAAAATTAAACAATTCGTTCAGGAGTTGTGGCACAAACAACAGAAAAACTCAAGGAGAAATAGTTAAATTTATCTAGGTGAAATAATCGGGGAACGATGTTTGTGACAAGCATTTAAATATGCTTAACACAATTAAAATTCCTTTTTTTTTTAATAATGGAAAGGAATTTTAATTGTGTTGAGCATAAATGCTTGTCACAAATGTCGTTCCCTGCTTAATGCACTACGCTAAATTTTATGAATTGACTACACTCGAACCACCAACCTCCAGATCCGAAGTCCACAGAGCTAACCAATACATACACCACTGAGGTTGGTAATTCTTCGTTTGTCAGGGTAATGATCGTAATTACTGCTTACGACTGTCAATATCGTAGTATTAACTACCATGATCTTCATGACTACTTTTAATACCGTGCTCATGACTGCTTGTGACCGTTACCCATCCCCAGTTTTCACATATCTTTCATGTGGACTTCCACTGCTCACCTTGAGTTCCAGAGCCTTAGCATAGCGATGGTACGTATTTTTCAGATTAATTCGATCATGCTTCTCCGCCACTGCGATAGCTTCATCCCACATGCCACGCCTCTGGTGTAGTTTATTGAGCAAGTCATACCTCTTGCAGCTCACGTATAGCTCCTCCGCTTCGCTCTAAAATCATTGGGAGGACAAGAGTTAATTAAATAAATGTTTATCAGTGGCGTAATAAACTCTTGTAGCATAATTGTTTCAGCCTTAATCTCCATCACGTAGTAATCCAGCGTGCTGGGAGGCGCGCGAATGTCAAGAGTTCAAAGCGCCGCCCGGCCTATATTAATACGAAACAGAGTTTCATAATTTAGTCATTACTGGCCGTGACTTCCTCTGTTTTGAACGAAGCAACTTCGCACCTGGGATGAAGAGTGACCCAGTTTTAAAATTACACTGAATTTCCCAAACCCAAAAATTAGTTTCACTAGTATTATTAAAAAAGAAGAAAATCCATTTTCAAAATGTTCAACTGTGGCATTCAAATGATTCCGGATAGGACCCGGTTCAACCAATCAGATCCTCCAGAACTTATGCCTACCTATCTGCCAACACATCTGAGTCCTGAGCAGCAAGCTAAACTAGATGGCCTCAAGTTTCAAACCATGAAAAGTGATTATGAATACTTCCGAGATCATCCCGAAATACACGAAATTGTGGGATTTATACTAGAAGTATGTAACATAATATGTTTGTAAAGATTCTTTTTGTACAACATTTGCTGGAATCTAGATGAAAAAAGATCAAATTCGTTTTCGGGGGCTGGGCTAGTTTGAATTTCAGCGTGAATGAATCGTAAAAAAAAAAGAAAAAAAATGACATTAGCCGCACAAAAGGGGTTGCAGAGAGATAGCCCATTACGTACAATATTTACCACCAATATACTCCCACTTCCCCTCATTCACAGAGAATGTTCCTTGACAAACCTCTCCAAATCAAAGCATATCTCAGCGACCTGTTCCGACAACCTGACATCAAGCAACGCCTCAGTGAGTATAGAAACAACAAGCAAGAACCTTGTTTATATCAACCTCCATTATAACAACTCTCTATTATATCAACTCCAAAAATTGGGGTTTTTTCCCATCTTTCAAGGAAATCCTAATCCATCAGAGGAAGAGATCATCGAAAGTGTTCAAATAATGAGCCTAATGAGGAAGAAATCAATATCAAAGATGTGTTTTTTGTTTGTTTCTTAGTTTGTTTTATTTAATTTATAAATAAATTGGTATTTCTTCCCTATTTTGTTCTTTTGTACTACTAAATTTGGCCCTATTTTCATTGTTTTATACGGAATTTCGATTATATCATCTTTTATACAGAACCTCGATTATATCATCTTTTATACAGAACCTCGATTTTATCAACCACCGACGGTCCCAATTAGTTGATGTTATCGAGGTTCTACTGTACGTTATACGTGCGTAAAAATCATGACTCATGTTTTACAATCGTTATGCAAATGGAACAATATTTCTAAAAAAAAAAAAGTGTTATACGTTCGTAATATTCCATACACATTTCAACAAATAAAAGTAAATGCATGCGGATTTTTTTTCGCGGAGGCCTGTTTTATTGTTCTATGTTTATACGTGCATTATAGAGTTTTTCACGCACGTTATCTGTGAGTGTTTGGAATCCCGAAAGTGGAAGACATCGTTATACTCGCACATGAATGTGTGCTGTTTGGGAAAAGTTCATTTTGGCCATCGACGATAGCACTTTGAATTCACAACAATAGTCCAGGGGAAAAAAAGTACCACTTACACAGTTCTGGTTCCGCTAACGGCAAAGATATCCTTTGGTACTTTTGAACCCTTATTCAGAACACTATCCCCTAGCTCTAGCCAAAACCTAGAAATACCAATTTATTTATAAATTAAATAAAACAAACTAAGAAACAAACAAAAAACACATCTTTGATATTGATTTCTTCCTCATTAGGCTCATTATTTGAACACTTTCGATGATCTCTTCCTCTGATGGATTAGGATTTCCTTGAAAGATGGGAAAAAACCCCAATTTTTGGAGTTGATATAATAGAGAGTTGTTATAATGGAGGTTGATATAATCAAGGTTCTACTGTATGTCTTTTTTGTGAGTAGTAAATTTGACAAAAATCGCCTTTTTAAAGGTGTTAAAACAAATCTGTGCTATCTGGGTTATTTCTATAAAGTGGATTAGGATTTCCTTGAAAGATGGGAAAAAACCCCAATTTTTGGAGTTGATATAATAGAGAGTTGTTATAATGGAGGTTGATATAAACAAGGTTCTACTGTATGTCTTTTTTGTGAGTAGTAAATTTGACAAAAATCGCCTTTTTAAAGGTGCTAAAACAAATCTGTGCTATCTGGGTTATTTCTATAAAAGTTCAAATAATAAGTATACTAAATCTGAAACTTACGTAGGGGTGCACCTAAAACTGCACTCAGAATACATAGAGACACCAAATAACACATGAGTCGTATGAAATACAAAATAACTAAAACAAATGGTGATTGTGTTTTTTTGCGTCAGTTAGTTTTACTTTTACGAGAGAAGAAGGTATGCTTATAATTATAGTCAGAATAAACGCAAGACTTAAAGCCACACAATTTACAATGTCTTCAATTATAAAGAGTATAGAACTCATTGAAAATACAACTTCCGATTAATTTCAAGAACAAATTAGGAGTTACTGGTACGTGTTTTTTTGCGTCAGTTAGTTTTACTTTTACGAGAGAAGAAGGTATGCTTATAATTATAGTCAGAATAAACGCAAGACTTAAAGCCAAACAATTTACAATGTCTTCAATTATAAAGAGTATAGAACTCATTGAAAATACAACTTCCGATTAGTTTCAAGAACAAATTATGAGTTACTGGTACTTCGTACGGTAAAGGGGGGACACCGTGCGATTATACCTTGCCTTCAACTGAATATTTTTTCTGTAATAAAACTGCGCGTCACAATCTTTCTTTATTAATAATACTCGTATTATACAATGTACCTCCTTGTGCACTTGGGGTCATTTAAAGCATTGTCTTAGACAAACATTCTTTGGGTTCTCCTTTTAGTAAACATTTTTCTATGAAAATTGTTTAGATGAAAAACGAGCAGGGCCCGTCCCTCCGGGAATTTTTTAGCCCGTAGTTTGTTCGATCGTGATTAGAGAAAATTAGTACCTACCTAATTTGTTTATTATTCAGTTTATTATTATTCTTGATTTGATTTTTTGATTTTTCTTTCATTTAATGATTTAAAATCAAGACTAGAGCCGGTTCTCCCTTTATTCCCAATATAATGTTCAAGTCACCCATCCATTTATTGGCCTTGCTCGGCGTAGCTTAACATAGGTTCTCCCTTTATTCCCAATATAATGTTCAAGTCACCCATCCATTTATTGGCCTTGCTCGGCGTAGCTTAACATAGATGCCGCCTCCCTTTATTCCCAATATAAGGTTTAAGTCACCCATCCATTTATTGGCCTTGCTCGGCGTAGCTTAACATAGGTGACAAAAATCGGTCTTAAATGATCGACTGAAGTGTTATCTAAAACTTTCTCGCTTTGAGTTCATAGGTCGTCGCGACAAATTGCAAGATCAGAGCTCATTTGTGTTAAATATAGGTCGACCAGGTTTGGATAAGTCCTTCTATGGGGACGGACAGAGTAACAGACAGACGACACCGAAGCGAATACAATAGCCCGTCCACTATACCTTTTTTTTTATTACTATCATAATAATAAAGGAAGGACGGGCCAATGAACTGAATATTTAACAAATTGGGTAGGTACAAGGTACATAGGTACTGATTTCTTTAACCACGATCGAATAAACTACGGGCTAAAAAACTCCCGGAGGGACGGGCCCAGCTTGTTGTTACACTGAGATGATAATAGAAGGTATTGTTTTCCAGTTAATTTTGTTTTGATCCCGCAAGCGCAACTTCCAGCTTCTTCAATCATATAACCTCAGAAGATGGAAGCTGCCTTGTTGAGAGGCCTGAAAAAAACCTCCAAAGTTGGAATCACCGTTGTTGTCTACACCGGGACCACCAATATAGGCGGCCCAGTTATCTCCCACTGCAGGGCCATCTTTTGAAACAGAGATCAAAACAGATTAGAAATGTAGGCATTATACAAATCGATATTGGTGCATATGTGGATATTAGATAATGTTAAGTTACTGCATTGAAGTTAATATCAACAGTACGTAATTCTGAAAATTCAACCCTTCCGAGTAAAACACAAATAAAATTAATCTTTATGCGTTTTTTTTCTATTAAATCGAATAAAACGAATAATTTCTATTTTTTAAATCAAATATTATTTTTTTCTTCGGTTTATTCGATGTATTTACAAATATTTTTTTCAAATATTTCGAATAGGATTTTTTCTTCTTTATTTCCTTTATTTGTCCGCCATGTTTTATTTGTTTTCAGAATATTTCTTTTTTTGAGCGGAAATTTCAATTTTATAAATTTAATTTATTATTCTTGAAATTTGAAATCTTGAATAGCCGTGTCAACACTTGTGTGAGATACAAATCAATTAATTTTATTGTGACTTTCATCTAATTGTTAATCCTCTTATAACAAATCATTGTATTGTATTGAGAGCAAAATTATAAACAATAAAAATAAAGGTTTATTAAAAATTGAAATTGAATGTCTGTAGTAGTTCAGTGACGCACAAAAGCTATTCAGAAAGAGGGGTCCCCCATAGGCCGATCCAGCTTAAAAAGGGAATGTCCAATCGGATCCAAAATCTAGTAAGAAACTTTCCTTTACATGTTTGACAAATTTCACAAGAATCCTTTACATTTTAAACAAGTTCGAAAAATTTCACCAGAATATTAAACAATTCGTTCAGGAGTTGTGGCACAAACAACAGAAAAACTCAAGGAGAAATAGTTAAATTAAAACTTGGAAATCACTTCTATCTTTTGTTGTTTCGCAGAAAGTGCAATGTGAGAACGTGATGATGCGAGATTTTGTTGGAATCGAGTGTTGTGATGAGGTGACAAGATCCGCAGTTATCAATTTCAGTTACTATCTGAACACAGGAGACCTAGACCAGGCTTTCAAATCCATTGCTTTCATCACCAGGTAATTCGCGAGTCTTTGTCGGCCAATCTTCCAAATAGGCAAGGTACTCGTATGTATTTATTTCATTGTTTGAACTTTGGGTTCAGTGAACTGTAGAACTCACTCAAAAAGGGACCGTACGGGACCCCCATACAAGCAATTGGGCCCAAAAACTAACAAAATTTCCTTTATTTAATTACCATTTCTGCTACATTTCTAAACAAATAAACTGTTTGACAGTTGTGAAACAGGCAAACGGACAAACTGAATAATACTTGGAACTCACCTCGGTGGATTATTTCTTTGTTTCTAGTCCGTTCGTGTGGAAGTCTCTGGCTCGTATGTGTGTTAATACGCGTAGACTGGACGTGGCTTGTATTTGTTTGGGTAACATGAGGGATATACAAGGTATTTGGACACTACGCTATGCCCAGGCTGAGCCGGAACTAGAGGCTAGAGTTGCGGCCCTTGCTATACATCTACAGCTTTACGTAAGTGACTATTCCGCTGCTGACTTTCCCCTGTCTAAATTGTGAGATGTGAAACCTTAACCATTTCCTACTTTAAATAATAATAAATAATTATTTTCCGTTCAAGAATTCATTGTTATTATTAGGTACTCATATTAAGTAGATAAATAAAATACCCTGTAAGTATAGCAGTAATAATGGGACAATGTGTTCATAGGTAGGCAGTTTCTAAATCTATCCAAAATTCTTCCTCTTTGTGTTCATCAGTTTGGCAACAAACGCACTTTGCGAATCCCACCTTTTCATCACATTACCTTGATCTGACTCTAACACATCTTGTACCGATGGAATCACTGAACTTTCTACTCTGGCCTGAGTCTTGTGCTCACTCTGGAAATAATGTCTCAGCTCTGTACTCGACACGTTGGATAGCACAATACTCTCCTCTGTTCCTTTACTCTTGATATCCTCTATGTCTCGGATCTCTTCCATAGCGTCCTTTTCTTCGACCTCCCCTGCCTCTTCTTCTATGTTAACACTCAGGGCTGGCGTCAAGTGGAACGTATCGTGCGGCCAGGGGCGGGCTGGAATCTCATCGGTATCTCCTATGTACTGGGCAATGCGACGACCACACCTGGTGTTACGTAGGAAAATGTAGTCGCCACCATACATAGCGCACTCTTGGGGAGCTCCTAGTAATAAGAAGAATCTAGTGTTAAACTTCAGGAAATATTTCCTATAACTGTGTTTGTATAATAAGAACTTCAATTGTGTTGTTAAGTCAGCAATGTGCTTCACAGCACTACAAAAGTTTCCCAGATACATGAACGGCATGAACCAATCAATTGAGTGTATACCACCAATATACTCCCACTTCCCCTCATTCACAGAGAATGTTCCTTGACAAACCTCTCCAAATCAAAGCATATCTCAGCGACCTGTTTCGACAACCTGACATCAAGCAACGCCTCAGTGAGTATAGAAACAACAAGCGATGTCATAAGGATAGGAGATTTAACGTGGAGAAGGTTAAGGATCTCGGCTATAAGATTGTACCGAGCGATGGACCCAGGACGCAACCTTGTGCAACGCTTCACGAAGATCAAATGCTTTGTGATGATCGAATTATTTCTCCTCATGTAATGCGACATATGAAACAGTTGTATGACAATAGAGAGGCTATGTTGCCGTCGTACGATGCTGGGTTACTAAGCTCTTGTCCTCAGTATGATGAGAATGGGAATGTGCTCGATAGTACGTTGACAGGTAAGAATTGGTGTAGAAATTGAAAAATTGTTCATAGTACGAAGAAAAAATTAGTGTCATTGAGTTATGAATTCATGATACAAGCTTCTGTGATAGCTATACACTCAATTGATTGGTTCATACCGTTCAATAGATAGATGGCCGCCATCACTACCGAAGATGGAATTTATGAAGCCACTAGAGTCACCAAAGTTGGAATCACCGTTGTTGTCTACACCAGGACCCCCAATATAGGCGGCCCAGTTATCTCCCACTGCAGGGCCATCTTTTGAAACAGAGATCAAAACAGAGTGGAAATGTAGGCATTATACAAATTAATATTGGTACCTATGTGAATTTGTGAATATTACCTATTTTAAATTGTATTTAAAATTCATATGCAGGGTGTTTGCATGCTGGGCCAAAAAATTTTGGAAGGCAGTAGGCAGCTCTTGGTTCGGTCTTGGAGCTTAAAACATTGTTTTCTATAAAAACCTACTAAATCTGTTAAATGTTAAATCTAATTTACTTCCAAATAGGCAAGGTACTCGTATGTATTTATTTCATTGTTTGAACTTTGGGTTCAGTGAACTGTAGAACTCACTCAAAAAGGGACCGTACGGGATTGTACAAAAAGAATCTTTACAAACATATTATGTTACATACTTCTAGTATAAATCCCACAATTTCGTGTATTTCGGGATGATCTCGGAAGTATTCATAATCACTTTTCATGGTTTGAAACTTGAGGCCATCTAGTTTAGCTTGCTGCTCAGGACTCAGATGTGTTGGCAGATAGGTAGGCATAAGTTCTGGAGGATCTGATTGGTTGAACCGGGTCCTATCCGGAATCATTTGAATGCCACAGTTGAACATTTTGAAAATGGATTTTCTTCTTTTTTAATAATACTAGTGAAACTAATTTTTGGGTTTGGGAAATTCAGTGTAATTTTAAAACTGGGTCACTCTTCATCCCAGGTGCGAAGTTGCTTCGTTCAAAACAGAGGAAGTCACGGCCAGTAATGACTAAATTATGAAACTCTGTTTCGTATTAATATAGGCCGGGCGGCGCTTTGAACTCTTGACATTCGCGCGCCTCCCAGCACGCTGGATTACTACGTGATGGAGATTAAGGCTGAAACAATTATGCTACAAGAGTTTATTACGCCACTGATAAACATTTATTTAATTAACTCTTGTCCTCCCAATGATTTTAGAGCGAAGCGGAGGAGCTATACGTGAGCTGCAAGAGGTATGACTTGCTCAATAAACTACACCAGAGGCGTGGCATGTGGGATGAAGCTATCGCAGTGGCGGAGAAGCATGATCGAATTAATCTGAAAAATACGTACCATCGCTATGCTAAGGCTCTGGAACTCAAGGTGAGCAGTGGAAGTCCACATGAAAGATAATAATAATGATTTTTTTTTTTTTTTTTTTACCAATAATATTTTTTCCTGTAACTGTAAGGCGCTTTAAAATACTTTTAAGATAAGATGAGAAATGTCAATTATAGAAATTAAGATAAGATACCATTAGCATGTCAGCACTTAGCCATTAGGCAAAAATATGGACGATATATTTTCGTTGTGAAAATAAAGCTAAATGCTAAATAAGATAAGATAAATTTAATTTTTACTTTCTATTACAATAAACAGAGCGAAGCTTTACTGTGTAATGAGACTAATGATAAATTATTACAATCCAAGGAGGGTTGGCACCCCTGCTGTGGTGATGAAAAGTTAAAATTTTATCCGTAGTGAAATTTTATTAATAATCAAAGTTAAATCAAATAATTCAAGTTTTTGAGTATCATATTGACAATTTTTGGAGTGTCCTGCACCAGTGAAGCTCACTAGATAAGTACAACTCACTAAATTTACGAAATTATAGACGTTTTTATTCCGCTATACGCAAAGCCTATACAAACAACATAGAAATTCCATTGTGATAGAACATAGAAGCCAGGTACCTAAGCAATACCTACTCACTGTACCTACTGAGAGCTACGATACATACCTATTGTGCATAATACATACATAGATATAGAACAATAGTGTGTGAGTGAGGCAGTGAGGTATCAATACTAAGTCACCTGCGTACCGATTCAGATATCTATACATAGATATTACATAGCTGTCTGATTGTTTATAAATTCTGGAAGAGAAAACAACTCCGAGATTTAAAATTTCGTGCCATTGAATCTGAATACCAGTTTTACCAACTTACCAAACTTCTGAGCCGTGGGTCCGTTGTATCAAAATAACCAATCATCATCGATCCCTGGGGCTGTTGCATGAAAAAAGGCCCCACTTGAAAACTTCAACACTTCGAATCAACTGTAAGATTTAACACATTCTATTAACATTATTCCAGCTCTCCTCTCTCTAAAATGGACGGAAACAATGATGACATTACCAAAGTACTGAGTACATCGGGAGGTTCTGGAGATCAACCACAATTGGTAAATATTCTGCTGACAGTTTGTGATGAGATAAAAGGGACTAGAAACCTGATTAACGAACAAGCAACAAGACTCGATGAAAAGTTTACGAACGAAGCGAACAAAATTAATAAAAATATTGATACCAAACTCACGCCTCTAACCAAAGATGTTATTGATTTAAAAGCTAAAGTCCAAAAAATTGTTTCTGACAGAGAAAGAGAGAAAAGGAAGAGAAACGTTCTGATTTATGGATTGCATACGGAAAATCAAGATAATAGACAGGCAGAAGCAAGTGTTAGGAAACTGTTAGGGGAAAAACTAAAAGTTGATGTGGAGCCATGTGAGATCGATTTCATCAAGGTTCTGGGAAAAAACAGATCGGGACCCATCTTAATCGGCCTGACGACATGGAAGAAGAAAAAGGATCTGATGAGAAATGGATATAAACTGAAGGGCACGAATGTGTCCATCAGAGAAGACTTCCCGGAGGATATAGCGGCAATCAGAAAAACTCTCATACCGAAGATGAAACAACTAAGAGAAGAAGGACATCACGTGATCTTAAAATACGACCAATTGATAGTAGACCAGAAACCGATACCTTCATACATAGATCCATTCACTGATGAAGAAACCAAGGAAATTAGCATGGATGTTGATACTGCGGATGGAAAAGCTAGAAACAAAAGGAGGCCCTCGGAGTCACCCGAAATTCTGGCCTCCAACAGACAACAATCAAGAAAAAACAGAATTGTAAAGAAGACCAGAGTAAAACCAAGCGTATCCCAGTCAGGAAATATTCTCACTTACATCAACAAAGTGCAAGACACAACGAAGTCAAAAGAAAGAACAAGCTCTAGTAATAATGATGAAACTACAACGTTTGAAGTAAACAACAAGAAACAAGAAGGGGAAAATAAGAAATACAAAGATGAAACAAAGTATGTAAAAGATGGACAAAGTGAAATGAACGACACTAAAGCAACTGAAATTATATAGCAATTAATGAACACTGATGGATCAAAAGACGAAAATGAACAATATCTATCCTGGGGATTGCAAATGGAAACAAACAGGACGGCGAACCACATACAAATGATGTCAGATAAAAATATTCAAAATTTTGCAAATTATAAATATACGTATGTGGTCCACTTGAATGAAATGCCCTCCATTTGTAATATGACAATATCTATCCTGGGGATTGCAAATGGAAACAAACAGGACGGCGAACCACATACAAATGATGTCAGATAAAAATATTCAAAATTTTTGCAAATAAATATACGTATGTGGTCCACTTGAATGAAATGCCCTCCATTTGTAATATGAAGGAAGAGGAAACTATGAAGAATGTATTGTTCGAATGTCCTAGGTACAAAGAGATTCGAACTCGGCCTATCGGAAGAGGAGACTATGAAGAATGTATTGTTCGAATGTCCTAGGTACAAAGAGATTCGAACTCGGCCTATCCCATAGAACGTATGTGGTCCACTTGAATGAAATGCCCTCCATTTGTAATATGAAGGAAGAGGAAACTATGAAGAATGTATTGTTCGAATGTCCTAATAGGTACAAAGAGATTCGAACTCGGCCTATCCCATAGATCAACCGTCAGAGTTCACAAGAATCTCAAATCAACCTATCTATGAACTTATAATCTGTAATATGAAGGAAGAGGAGACTATGAAGAATGTATTGTTCGAATGTCCTAGGTACAAAGAGATTCGAACTCGGCCTATCCCATAGGTCAACCGTCAGAGTTCACAAGAATCTCAAATCAACCTATCTATGTACTTATATAGATCTGACAACATGGAAAATAACTTTTTGCGAGTCATTATTTTCATTTTCTAATTTCTATTTAGAAAAGAATACATAGGTAGTTTAGGTATTCACTCGTCTCCATTCAAAGGAGTAGACAGATTCTATATTAATTAAATAATAATGTAGGTATAGGTATATTCCCCGATAGAATTCCTCGATAGGAATTAATTTCATTATGATTAATATTATTGATAGGTATGTAATCAACCTATCTATGTACTTATATAGATCTGACAACATGGAAAATAACTTTTTGCGAGTCATTATTTTCATATTCTATTTAGAAAAGAATACATAGGTAGTTTAGGTATTCACTCGTCTCCATTCAAAGGAGTAGACAGATTCTATATTAATTAAATAATAATGTAGGTATAGGTATTATACACGGGTTTGATTCCCCGATAGTAATTAATTTCATTATGTTTAATATTATTGATAGGTATGCAATTTCCAGTTTCAGAAATAATATGGAAAGGAATTAAAATGCAAAAGCATAAAACTAGGAACTATTTACATTTTAGATTTCTACTTTTCCAGTTTATATTTAAACATTTAATGCTGAGACTTGTATTTAAACTTTATTTTTTATATTATTAATTTGCACGTTCAATAGTTAGTGTCAATTTTTAATACTGCCAACCCAATCTTTTTGTAAAATTTGTAAAACATTTTGTTAAACAAATATACAAACATTCCATTCCATTACAATCCAAGGAAGCGACTGTAACAATTTGGTAAAAAGACCGTCCAGATACCAAAGTCAATGTTACTTTGCCGATATCTCGTAAACGGTAAGAGATATCGAAAAAATAGAGGAATGGACCCCGCAATAATGAATGGATTATTGTGATGTCAATACATTTTATCATATTTATTTTAGAATTTTGACAAAATTTTGATTTTACTCATTTTTTGGTAGAAATGTTTCCAAGTCCGACGTTTTTTTTTTTTTTTTTTTTTTTTTTTTTTTTTTTATGTGGAGGAAAATGGCTAATGGTCAAATATTCTGATATTGTGCGACAACAACAATATTTTTTATATCATGTTTATTGGAAAAGAAGACAAACAACGGTATCAAGACGAACACTATTTTCGTCTTCGTGAATAACTGATTCGCCTTTGATCTGATCTGAGTATACACGTGTATTTAAAAAGTTGCGTGTTGCCTTTCGCAAGTTTTCATGGTTTTAATTTGCATGGTGGGGATAATAAGAATGGAACATTGCCTGCATTGTACCCTTTCCCCTATTTCCCATCTCGATATTATCCCTAAATATGGTCTGCACGACATCAACAACAATACCTAAGGGCGCGGAAAAACTGGATTGTCTCAAATAGTCGCTGAAAATAATCCTTGATATGATTCTGGCGGAATCACCAATAGCCAAACGAAATATTCTCTATTTAATGAAATGACAATATGAAATTTTTTTTTTTTTTTTTTTTTTAATATTATTATTTATAGGGTGATATAGATCGCGCCATCCGAATGTTTGAGAAGGCAGAGACACATCAGCAACATGTACCCCGTATGTTATTGGAGAATACGGACAAACTCGAGAAATACATAATACAGTCTAAAGATCCGTGAGTACCTACATGTTTCCCAAGTTTCATCGAAATCGGATCACACAAGCTGTGAAGAAGCTCTCTGCTTTACCACAAAGAATTCACAATTTGATTTGATTTAACATAATAAATAAAAAAATAAAAAAAACTCTTGACTTTTAGTTTTACAAATTTAATATAATATATTTTATCTATACGCGTATTTCGGGTGTTACCCCATTCTCAAGATGATATTTAATTAGTACAAATAATCATATAATTTATTTCTTTCAATTTGAGGCTCTTGAAATAATAATAATCCTAATTTATTTATTTCAATTCGAGGCTCTTAAAATAATAACAAAGCAGATAATCCTAATTTTAATCATATACAGGGTGTTGCTAAAATGGTGGGCCCAATACATCGAGAGTACGGAAGACATGGACCTGGCCATGAAGTATTACGAGGAGGCTCGTGACTACCTCTCCATGGTGCGAGTCCTGTGTTTCCTGCAGGATTTCAGCCGAGCCGCTGAGCTGGCCAATGCGTCGGGGGACACAGCAGCCGCCTATCATTTGGCGAGGCAGTACGAGAATAGCGGTCAGTTTGATGAGGCTATTCATTTCTACAGTGTAGCGGGGAGCTGTGGTAATGCTGTACGACTGTGTAAGGTGAGAAAATCTCGGGACTGTCTTGTTCGGGGATTTGAATGCCATTTTAATTTCATAACAATGAAACAACTAGAAGTTACATAGGGAAAAGGTTTGATAGAATGGAAGTAAGGGGGAAAAAAGGGCGAGGGAGACCAAAGAAAAGGTAGAAAGATTGTGTGAATCAAGACCTGGGTGAGAAAATTTCATCAGGACATGAGGTACACAATAGGGCTACCTGGAAGGGACTGACAAGAAAAGCCCACCCTATTGAAATAAGAAAAGGCTAGAAAGAAGAAAAACAATTAAACAACCACTACATTAGACTCGTGTGGTCTGTGTCGTATTATGTCCCTCATCAGATGGGCAAGAGGAGACATAGCTAGAAGAGACGCGATATTGGTTATATTGGGACTGTTTATGTTTAGTCTTGTACGTTTGCTTGGAATGAACTTTTCCATTTAGGGAGATATTTATTGGAAAATTGGACCACAATATAGAGAGAGTTGCAACCAAATTAGCGTCCCGTTAACTGAACTCCTTAGTTATTTGACGAATACTCGTTTCTGCACAAGCACATCCGCAGAAACGATTTTTCGTCAAATAACTTTGAAGAGCTCAGTTAACACGACGCTAATTTTTGTTGCAAAAATTCTCTGTTGGGTATTGTAAAAATAAAGTCAATAAAAATGTATAATTTCTTAATAGGAGCAAGCACTGGATGATCAACTGTGGAACTTGGCATTATCAGCGGGGCCTAGTGAACAAATAGAAGCTGCAACTTATCTGGAGACCATAGAACCAGACAAAGCTGTCCTGCTGTATCATAAGGCTGGGGCCCTGCATAAAGCACTCGACCTTGCTTTTAAGTAAGAATACCCTGAAAATTTTTTATTGATAAGGGGGGAAAAAACAAGCTTTTAACCTCTTTTACGCGTGTCTAGTTTGGAAAGCTGCCAAAAAATTAACGTCATATTATTGAATACCCAGTAAGGATTGAGATAAGGATGAGGCTTTTATAAAATAAATGAATAATCGGCTGACAATATCACAATGATCAATCTTTTAAATCTACAAGAGAGCTCCGAAATTGAATATAAAAATGCAGTCCAAGATGCTAGCACGAATGCTGATAAGTCCCAAGGTAAGTTCATGCTTAGCACTTTAGTACGGTCAATACTATGTAACACCCCATTTATGATCGAATTAATCTGAAAAATACGTACCATCGCTATGCTAAGGCTCTGGAACTCAAGGTGAGCAGTGGAAGTCCACATGAAAGATAATAATAATGATTTATTTATTTATTTTTTACCAATAATATTTTTTCCTGTAACTGTGAGGCGCTTTAAAATACTTTTTAGATAAGATGAGAAATGTCAATTATAGAAATTAAGATAAGATACCATTAGCATGTCAGCACTTAGCCATTAGGCAAAAATATGGACGATATATTTTCGTTGTGAAAATAAAGCTAAATGCTAAATAAGATAAGATAAATTTAATTTTTACTTTCTATTACAATAAACAGAGCGAAGCTTTACTGTGTAATGAGACTAATGATAAATTATTACAATCCAAGGAGGGTTGGCACCCCTGCTGTGGTGATGAAAAGTTAAAATTTTATCCGTAGTGAAATTTTATTAATAATCAAAGTTAAATCAAATAATTCAAGTTTTTGAGTATCATATTGACAATTTTTGGAGTGTCCTGCACCAGTGAAGCTCACTAGATAAGTACAACTCACTAAATTTACGAAATTATAGACGTTTTTATTTCGCTATACGCAAAGCCTATACAAACAACATAGAAATTCCATTGTGATAGAACATAGAAGCCAGGTACCTAAGCAATACCTACTCACTGTACCTACTGAGAGCTACGATACATACCTATTGTGCATGATACATACATAGATATAGAACAATAGTGTGTGAGTGAGGCAGTGAGGTATCAATACTAAGTCACCTGCGTACCGATTCAGATATCTGTACATAGAATACATAGATATTACATAGCTGTCTGATTGTTTATCAATTTTGGAAGAGAAAACAACTCCGAGATTTAAAATTTCGTGCCATTGAATCTGAATACCAGTTTTACCAACTTACCAAACTTCTGAGCCGTGGGTCCGTTGTATCAAAATAACCAATCATCATCGATCCCTGGGGCTGTTGCATGAAAAAAGGCCCCACTTGAAAACTTCAACACTTCGAATCAACTGTAAGATTTAACACATTCTATTAACATTATTCCAGCTCTCCTCTCTCTAAAATGGACGGAAACAATGATGACATTACCAAAGTACTGAGTACATCGGGAGGTTCTGGAGATCAACCACAATTGGTAAATATTCTGCTGACAGTTTGTGATGAGATAAAAGGGACTAGAAACCTGATTAACGAACAAGCAACAAGACTCGATGAAAAGTTTACGAACGAAGCGAACAAAATTAATAAAAATATTGACACCAAACTCACGCCTTTAACCAAAGATGTTGTTGATTTAAAAGCCAAAGTCCAAAAAATTGTTTCTGACAGAGAAAGAGAGAAAAGGAAGAGAAACGTTCTGATTTATGGATTGCATACGGAAAATCAAGATAATAGACAGGCAGAAGCAAGTGTTAGGAAACTGTTAGGGGAAAAACTAAAAGTTGATGTGGAGCCATGTGAGATCGATTTCATCAAGGTTCTGGGAAAAAACAGATCGGGACCCATCTTAATCGGGCTGACGACATGGAAGAAGAAAAAGGATCTGATGAGAAATGGATATAAACTGAAGGGCACGAATGTGTCCATTAGAGAAGACTTCCCGGAGGATATAGTGGCAATCAGAAAAACTCTCATACCGAAGATGAAACAACTAAGAGAAGAAGGACATCACGTGATCTTAAAATACGACCAATTGATAGTAGACCAGAAACCGATACCTTCATACATAGATCCATTCACTGATGAAGAAACCAAGGAAATTAGCATGGATGTTGATACTGCGGATGGAAAAGCTAGAAACAAAAGGAGGCCCTCGGAGTCACCCGAAATTCTGGCCTCCAACAGACAACAATCAAGAAAAAGTTTGGTGGGGATAAGGTAAGCCAGCCTACTTAGCTTGGATGCCAGAACGCTTACCTTGTAAGCGCTGAGTCACGGATTCGATTCCCGCCCAGAATGAACGAAAACAGATAGGGTTTGTTCTTAGAACGGTTAGCTTTCTCCTATACTGCCCTATACTATACTGCCGCTCTCTTCGATTTCAGTGGAATAAGACCTTTGTTGTTATATTTCCCTCTCTCGAAAATTAAAGGAGAAAAAAAGGCTAACGCTTTCCAACTCTGGTCTCGTGTTTCAGATCAAAGCCATGAAGTGTCTTCTCAAGTCAGGAGATACTAATAAGATTATCTTCTTCGCTGGCGTGTCTCGCATGAAAGAAATCTACGTCATGGCTGCCAACTATTTGCAGTCCTCGGATTGGAAATCTCAGCCTGAACTACTCAAGAGTATCATCAGCTTCTATAGCAAGGGCAAAGCACCGCACTTGTTGGCCAATTTTTATGTGTCTTGTGCTCAGGTAAACTCTCACCTACTTTAAACGCATTGATGCCTTCAAACTAATCTAATAATACCAACTCGGAACGAGGGTGAATGACCATTGGTAAAAGTTAAGGCCATAAAAAACTGTTTTTTTTTTCTTCTTTTTTTTCGTTTGAATCTGTGAAGGCCCAAATTCGTTTTCATTTCTTTAAGGATACCTACATGCTTTATATTCATGGCTACCGGGAAACTAGAATTAAGCGAAAAAAAAAAAATCCTATAGACTTATTTTTATGCCCAACACTGAGTAAAATCCGTTCAATTACAGGTTGAGATTGATGAGTTTGGGAACTACGAGAAAGGTCTAGGTGCCTTGAATGAAGCCAAGCGATGTCTGCTCAAACATAATGATAGTATGTATGAGACTTTGAAATCCTCGGTAGTGGAAAAGTTAGCTGAGGTGGACAAGTATCTTGAAATGAAACGGTAAGCTTTCATTTGAAATAGTGGTCAAAACGCTTGGTAAACATTTGGGGTTTCGATCCCTGCAGAGGCGTGGAATTTTGTGCTCATTTATTTGAGAATTTGACCCATAATAATGAAGCTCGTTCTTAGATCTAAGGGTTAGTTGATAGGGAACTTCACCTCTATGTCAGGATTATTTTTCTAACCTACAACATCTTCTTCGCCTTTTCCCAAGGATACCTACATGCTTTATATTCATGGCTACCGGGAAACTAGAATTAAGCGGGAAAAAAAATCCTTCTCAGGTTTTTCAGTGACTAAGGTTTTACGGCGATAATCTATAGACTTATTTTTATGCCCAACACTGAGTAAAATCCGTTCAATTCCAGGTTGAGATTGATGAGTTTGGGAACTACGAGAAAGGTCTGGGTGCGTTGAATGAAGCCAAGCGATGTCTGCTCAAACATAATGATAGTATGTATGAGACTTTGAAATCCTCGGTAGTGGAAAAGATAGCTGAGGTGGACAAGTATCTTGAAATGAAACGGTAAGCTTTCATTTGAAATAGTGGTCAAAACGCTTGGTGAACATTTGGTGTTTCGATCCCTGCAGAGGCGTGGAATTTTGTGCTCATTTATTTGAGAATTTGACCCATAATAATGAAGCTCGATCTTAGATCTAAGGGTTAGTTAATAGGGAACTTCACCTCTATGTCAGGATTATTTTTCTAACCTACAACATCTTCTTCGCCTTTTCCCGTGTACAGACGGGGTCGGCGTTATTCGTCAGCCTCTCAATCGGCCCTAACTAGGGTGATTGCTTTGGTCTGACATTTGATTTTGGCTACAACTTTTACGAGTGGATGCCCTTCGCACTCAACCTTTGCTATTTCTTTAGCGAGGGAAACCTTGTATACCTTTTGACCTACTTCCGATCACTGAAAAGATTTCTCGTCTGTTTTCAGCTTGTTCGACAAAGATGAGGGGAGCAATGCGATGTTACTCTCCCGTCAACTGGTCATTTCTCCTCTCACTATAGTACGCCTGGGTGATGTGTTCTCTCGCATGATAGAACACTCAGCTCGGTGTAAAGATTGGGGAACTACCAGCGCTCTCATTCAGGAGTTGCAGAAGAGATTGCCTCAGGATAATTTAACCTATTATGTTTCTCAAGGTAGAATAGAATCTTTTTCTTCTTCTTCTTCTTCTTTTTTTCTAAGGTCTTATCGTCTCGAAATTGAAGAGAGAAGGAAGACAGGATAGGTGAAAGACAGCCGTTCCAAGAACGAACATTATTGCTTCAGGATAAAATCCGCCCTGGGCGGGAATCGAACCCGCGGTCTAGCGCTTACAAGGCAAATGCGCTACGAACCAAGCTAACTAGGCTGGCGAAATAGAATCTTATTAATTTATCCCTCTGAGAAAAGGAAGACAGGATATTAGTTTTTTTTTAGAAGTTTCATAGGGAACTGTAACAAAGGAGGTCTTATCGCCTCGAAAACGACCCTTATCGGTTCAGGATAAAGTTCGTCCGCGGGCGGAAATCGAACCCGCGACCTAGCGCTTATTCTGCCCGTGTGAAACTGAAAAGTCAATTTATTATTTGTTTATTGTTTCAGATCTTCTCTCACAACTAGGCATTGCAGCTCAGCCTTTGCAACAAGAAGCATCGGACAATGTAGAGAGTGAAGATGAAATACCTGAGGATATTAGGTCATGAGATTCATGAGAGATGTACCCACTTCTTCATTAATTCTTTTGGATGAGCAGAAATAAGCTCTTTTTTTCTCTTAAGCATACGTACTAAGTCATAAATAAAGTCTGGATTTTCTATATTTTATTCCATATAAATCTTGTTGTTGTTGGTTTTTTCCCCTCCCACCCCCAAGAAAAATTGTGTTCCCACACTTTGGGAACTCCTGTCGAATTCCTTTCAAGGTCGCAACCTTGAGCATCGTGTGAAAAGTTCTTGATGTTGCACAAAATGTCCACCAGGTTGTGTGCTTGTTTGTTTACTTTCTTCCACAGCTGATGAAAAATTTGTTTTCATTTCAAACACTCGATTCGGGAACTAGGTCAGTGCGACTTTTTCGGCAGTTCTTGGTTCTTGTAATTTTCCAAAAGGAATAAATTGGACTTTTAAATCTACAAGAGAGCTCCGAAATTGAATATAAAAATGCAGTCCAAGATGCTAGCACGAATGCTGATAAGTCCCAAGGTAAGTCCATCCTTATCACTTTAGGACAGTCAATACTATGTAACACCCCATTGGGTTTAACCTATTGCATGCTATGAAGGTTAAAATAAAACATGATTTTATTGATAAGGTGAGGGGCCTCCTGAGACCTTCATACAACCAAATGCTTGACTTCATTTGACCAATGACCACTCACTGTGGGACAATTTTAATTAACATCATTATGTCTGCAATTGCCATTATACTTTGCAGAAACTGTGAATAGCCACTCAAAAGAATTAACATGATCACTACTATGCTTTTTGCTCGAAACAAATTAATGTTTAATGATTACTACTTCTTCAATGGTTTTCTCATAAGGTCTCTAGTTCTTGGTCTGTCCTCAAAAATGGACATATTGTTTATAGCCAAATGCCCATACCTTTTCCTGCAGGTCTGTTACATCAGCTTATGACATGGGCCCTTAAAAAGGGTTTGCAAAAAAAAATCCACTCTAATGGTTATGATTTTCAAGTCTTAGATTTAAACAGGTAGCTGTGAAGCAGGCAAACAGGTAAATATGAAGAAAAATGGTTAAAATCAATTCCTTTACGGAGTATTTTCAGTATTGATGGTTTTTCTTCTTTACTTTCAGAAATCAATCCTTCAGAAGCTCCAACACAGATATTATTCTGCCAGTGGAGAAGTGGACCTTGTTGTCATTGGCTCGGGTCCTGGAGGTTATGTTGCTGCTATCAAAGCAGCTCAACTCGGCATGAATGTAAGATAATATTTCATTGAACACTATCTACTGCACCTACTTATGGAAAACATGATCAGTAGTTGGAGAATTAAACTGTATAGGGTAGATACAATCCTAAATTATGTTCAACAAGTAGGTACTCAATTGGGCAATCCATATCCAGAGATATTTTGAATAGCTCAAGGAAAGTGGCATTGATCAAGTAGGTATCTCAGGTAATAATAACAGGTTTGCTGTAGTGATTAAAATAATACAATCAAGTTTGATTGTACTTACACATTATCTCTATTTGTCTGTCCCTTGAAAGGAATACGTAATTTGTAACTTTAGAATATGAAAAGTACCTTAGTTTCCTTCTTTCGCAAGTTTTATGGTTTTAATTTCATGGTGGGGATAATAAAATGGAACATTGCCTGGCATTGTACCCTTTCCCTATTTCCCATCGATATTATCCCTAATATGTCTCACGACATCAACAAAATACTAGGGCGGGAAAAACCTGGATTGTCTCAATATCGCTGAAAATAATCTTGATATGATTCCTGTGATCTACACACATCCCGAAGTAGGCTGGGTAGGAAGGACTGAAGAAGATCTCAAGAGCGACGTAAGTTTACATTGAACTAAAGCATTGAACTAAAACTAAAGCTTACATTGAACTAAGTACCTGGGGAATTCAGATATACCTACTATCTTTTTTTATACCTAGTTTACACTAATAATTTTTCCCTTTGCCTTTGAGAGTACATGTTCAGTGGTTGACGCGTTTGATCACCATGCTGTAATTCCAAGGTTTGACCCTCGGAGCCAACAAAAATTTCCTCTCAACCGTCATTATTACTTTCTACTTACTACAACATTATCCTAGTTTCCTTGCTCCGTGTAATTTTCTGATATACTATTTCTGTAATTTGTTCATTTATGATTCTTCTCTTGTTTCTTTGTAGGGTATCGAATACAAAGTAGGCAAATTCCCATTCGCGGCCAACAGCAGAGCGAAGACCAACAATGACACGGATGGCTTTGTCAAAGTTCTGGGAGATAAGTTGACTGATAAGGTGCTGGGAGTTCATATTATTGGACCTGTGAGTATCCAAACTAAAATAGTCTTGCCAGAGAACTTGATACTTGAAGACGTTACCGCTAAAGGACTTGAATACCTACGTATTTAGAGTCCTATTTTTGTCCTCTTAAAGCCCGTTTCCCACTTGTCGATCGAAAAGAAATCGTGTCGTATGTAAAGGGAACACTCTCATTATTGCATTGCCTTGGGGACATTTTGTGTCGTTCGGAAAAAGAATCGTGTCGTACGTGGCAGGAACACTCTCATTTAAATTACATTACCTACAAGAACATTCCAACAAAAATTTCCTCTCAACCGTCATTATTACTTTCTACTTACTACAACATTATCCTAGTTTCCTTGCTCCGTGTAATTTTCTGATAATACTATTTCTGTAATTTGTTCATTTATGATTCTTCTCTTGTTTCTTTGCAGGGTATCGAGTACAAAGTAGGCAAATTCCCATTCGCGGCCAACAGCAGAGCGAAGACCAACAACGACACGGATGGCTTTGTCAAAGTTCTGGGAGATAAGTTGACTGATAAGGTGCTGGGAGTTCATATTATTGGACCTGTGAGTATCCAAACTAAAATAGTCTCGCCAGAGAACTTGATACTTGAAGACGTTACCGCTCAAGGACTTGAATACCTACGTATTTAGAGTCCTATTTTTGTCCTTGTCGATCGAAAAGAAATCGTGTCGTATGTAAAGGGAACACTCTCACACTCTCATTATTGCATTGCCTTGGGGACATTTTGTGTCGTTCGGAAAAAGAATCGTGTCGTACGTGGTAGGAACACTCTCATTTAAATTACATTACCTACAAGAACATTCGAAAAAAAAAAATCGGATGAAACTCACGGCAAGTGGGAACTGGCCTTAACAGTAGAAGTTGGAGAGTTTGCTGCGTATCAGCAAAAAAGTCGAAAGTTGCTCACCGGCTTTGATTCAGAGGCAACTACTGTCTTGTGCTATTCTACACAGTTGAATATCTGAGAGATTTGAACAGAGCTTTTGTATTTCTGGATTTTACCCATATTATTTGCATCATTTGCAGGCTGCTGGAGAACTGATCAATGAAGCAGTACTAGCCATGGAATACGGAGCTTCCTGTGAAGATGTAGCTAGAACTTGTCACGCTCACCCTGTAAGTAACATTTTCATCCTTTATGTCGGGGTTTACAGTCTTAAAGTGTGTCCAAACTTGGTCGAAATTTCCCCTTTGCTAGCCTAGTGAGTTTGGTTGGTAGCGCGTCTGCCTTGTACGCGCTAGGTCGCGGGTTCGATTCCCGCCCGGGGTGGATTTTATCCTGAAGGGATAAGGTTTGTTCTCGGAACGGCTAGCTTTCTCCTATTCTGTCTTCCTTCTCTCTTCAATTTCGGGACGATAAGACTCTAGCAATTAGAGTTCCCTCTATCAAACCTCTTGAGGGGAAAAAAATAATAATGAAAGTTTCCCCTTAAAACAACCATCGTTCCCCTTCTCACCAACTTGTTTATGTTCGCAGACCTGTTCCGAAGCCCTGAGAGAAGCCAACCTGGCCGCCTTCTTCGGCAAAGCCATCAACTTTGGTTAAACCCAAACCCGCTGCTCCTAATCTCATCTGCAATGATTCCAACCCAAGAGATAAGCTTGTTCCCTTACACCAAGTAAATGTTAAATATAAACGTGTTTTGAAGGGGTATTCTTCTCTGTTGTAATATTAGACGGTTAGACCCTTTGTTTCGGTGAAATTTGAGTGACCTATTCCACGAATGACTTTGCACTTTGGACTCCTCAATTTTTACTTTACCCGCAGAAAATAATACCAAACGGTACGTTTTTTATGCACGTGGAGTAAAAAATGGGTACTGCTCTGAGTCGTTTGTGGAATAAGGCGCAGGAGCCTGTTCCAAAAAGCAACTTCGCACTCCAAACCAAAGGTATTTTCAACACCCCTAGCTGGAATTTATGAATTGATCTTCATTTGAAGATCATAAATTCCAGCCAGCTAGTGATTATGCTAGGTAAATACCTACGTCAAGAAAGGAACGCGATTTAGATCAATTTGTATAGAAATTGTTTTATTGTTAACACGTAAAATAAAGAAAATAATGGGTATATAAAAATGTAAACAATAATATCACTAAATAATAACAAGGAAAAAACAAGTTCAATTCGCGCAGTAATAAAGCTCCTAATATGGCACACCTCAGATGTGGTCACCGAATATTACTTATTTGATATGGCTTTTGGGCAATTTAGTTATTCAAATACAGAACTAGGAAATTACCTGCACGTTTATCTAGAAATCGGCACTGCCCTCTCCTATTAGATTCCTACTAAAAAGCTTTTAATTATAGAGGAAAATCCGTTTAAAATAATTCTCTTTATCGAATAGGTATTAGACAATTATTGTTATGGTGAAGAGAGAAAATACTGATTAGGAAATACTCAATATGGAATTTTTCTAGATTATAAAATACGTTTAGTTTAAAATCAGATATGTTTAATGAAACTTCCAGCTCTTTTATCCTTCAGAAAGGTCATAGTGGCATTGATCAAGTAGGTATCTCAGGTAATAATAACAGGTTTGCTGTAGTGATTAAAATAATACAATCAAGTTTGATTGTACTTAAAACACGTTATCTCTATTTGTGTGTCCCTTGAAAGGAATATGTAATTTGTAACTTTAGAATATGTAGAGTACCTTAGTTTTCTTTGTTAATTTAATATGAAATAATTGTTAGGCCATAAGTACTAGGGGTTTACCTCCCCTTAAAAAAAAAAAATCTCCCACTCCAAAGGTTTCAATTTCACGTTTATTACAAGACTATTACCTTGTCATAACTGGTTAATGTGATTCTTCATTACAGACAGTCTGTGTTGAGAAAAATGACACCCTGGGAGGTACCTGCCTCAATGTTGGTTGCATCCCATCCAAAGCTTTGCTCAACAATTCCCACTACTATCATATGGCTCACTCAGGGGATATGAAAGCCAGGGGCATTGAAGGTAAGACTGGGGAATGTCAGTAGGTCAGAACTGTGTCTCATGTTGAAAATACCATTATCCTTAGGGAACAAGGTACAAAGGATTGTTTACATTTTCCCCTCATACAAGAATACCAGAAACTTAGGTGTGTTTTTCTCCACCAGTTATCTCAACTCCATGATTACATTATTTATTCACATTTTGTTTTGTTTTATAGTTGAGGGTGTCAAACTGAATCTGGAAACCATGATGGGAACAAAATCTGCTGCTGTGAAAGCCTTGACTGGAGGAATTGCACATTTGTTTAAATCCAACAAAGTAAGCATGATGAGTTAAATTTTTGTAGTGTATCAGTCTCTCCTGGTTTCTTTCCTTCATTCTTTTCTTTTGACTCTTTTATAATCGTTTCTTCCTCCTGTACTAACCCAACATAATCTACATCCACCCTGTGATCTACACACATCCCGAAGTAGGCTGGGTAGGAAGAACTGAAGAAGATCTCAAGAGCGACGTAAGTTTACATTGAACTAAAGCTTATACCTAGTCTACACCCTACGTGGAAAGTACATGGGGAATTCAGAATATTCAGATATACCTACTATCTTTTTTTATACCTAGTTTACACTAATAATTTTTCCCTTTGCCTTTGAGAGTACATGTTGAGTGGTTGACGCGCGATGATGAGAAATGAAATGATTTTTTTTTTTTTTTTTTTTTAATATTATTATTTATAGGGTGATATAGATCGCGCCATCCGAATGTTTGAGAAGGCAGAGACACATCAGCAACATGTACCCCGTATGTTATTGGAGAATACGGACAAACTCGAGAAATACATAATACAGTCTAAAGATCCGTGAGTACCTACATGTTTCCCAAGTTTCATCGAAATCGGATCACACAAGCTGTGAAGAAGCTCTCTGCTTTACCACAAAGAATTCACAATTTGATTTGATTTAACATAATAAATAAAAAAATAAAAAAAACTCTTGACTTTTAGTTTTACAAATTTAATATAATATATTTTATCTATACGCGTATTTCGGGTGTTACCCCATTCTCAAGATGATATTTAATTAGTACAAATAATCATATAATTTATTTCTTTCAATTTGAGGCTCTTGAAATAATAATAATCCTAATTTATTTATTTCAATTCGAGGCTCTTAAAATAATAACAAAGCAGATAATCCTAATTTTAATCATATACAGGGTGTTGCTAAAATGGTGGGCCCAATACATCGAGAGTACGGAAGACATGGACCTGGCCATGAAGTATTACGAGGAGGCTCGTGACTACCTCTCCATGGTGCGAGTCCTGTGTTTCCTGCAGGATTTCAGCCGAGCCGCTGAGCTGGCCAATGCGTCGGGGGACACAGCAGCCGCCTATCATTTGGCGAGGCAGTACGAGAATAGCGGTCAGTTTGATGAGGCTATTCATTTCTACAGTGTAGCGGGGAGCTGTGGTAATGCTGTACGACTGTGTAAGGTGAGAAAATCTCGGGACTGTCTTGTTCGGGGATTTGAATGCCATTTTAATTTCATAACAATGAAACAACTAGAAGTTACATAGGGAAAAGGTTTGATAGAATGGAAGTAAGGGGGAAAAAAGGGCGAGGGAGACCAAAGAAAAGGTAGAAAGATTGTGTGAATCAAGACCTGGGTGAGAAAATTTCATCAGGACATGAGGTACACAATAGGGCTACCTGGAAGGGACTGACAAGAAAAGCCCACCCTATTGAAATAAGAAAAGGCTAGAAAGAAGAAAAACAATTAAACAACCACTACATTAGACTCGTGTGGTCTGTGTCGTATTATGTCCCTCATCAGATGGGCAAGAGGAGACATAGCTAGAAGAGACGCGATATGGAAAAAATATGGCTTATATTTAAGACTTATTTTAGGTGGTTTTAGGTTAATATTTGATGTGCATAGGAATTTAGGGACTTTTTCCAAAATCTAGGGACTTTTTTCTTTCGATCTAGGGATATATTTTTTTTCCATCTGGCAACAATTTGCGGAGGCCCAACTTCGCTCGTCTCTTCTCCACAGCAGCCAACATTTGTTCCCGGTAGAGTTTGCACCTGTGAAAACGAAAACGAGTATCATTAGTAAAACATCTATACTATTGTAAAGGTACTTTTTGTAAGAGGTTTGATAAAGGGAACTGTAACTGCTAAGGTCTTATCGTCCCGAAATCGAAGAGGGAAGGAAGACAGGATAGGAGAAAGCCAGCCGTTCCGAGAACGAACATCCGCCCGGGCGAGAATCGAACCCGCGGCCTAGCGCTTACAAGGCAGACAAATTTCATTCCATACAAGTTCGTTCTTGTCAGCCGTTCTCGGAACGGCTGACTTTCTCCTATTCTATCCTCTTGCTTCTTCTTGTTGGGGACGATAGGACCTCCGCTGTTACAGTTCCATCTAAAAACATCTTGGAAAAGAAATCGATATTGATATTTAATGATAACTTACCTCTGTTCTTCAGTTAGCTCTGCCTCTTCCTCCTCCACGTTCCCCTCTTGTTCCACATAAGTCATCAGGTTTCGTTCAGTTGCTTCCAGATTTAGTTCCTTCAATACTGACTGGACCACATTCGTTCCCTCCATCACCAACATCATAAACCCCCCCCCCCCCCACCTTACTTTTCACTAAAAATTTACTCATCATACACAAAAAGCCCACCTGAGGCCTAGGTGTAGAGGCAAACAGCCCTAAAGGATGAGTTGAGCTCCTACGAATCTACTCATTAAATCCCATTCTCTCTCAGATGCGGTCAATTAGACGCCGTCGAATCGATTGCCTCAGAACTGAACGTCCAATCAGATCAAGATCTCATACTCAAATGTGCTTCTTACTTTGCCCGCCGCGAGCATCACGATCGCGCTGTCCAAATGTACGCCATAGCGCGGCGATATGACCAAGCCTTGAGTTTGATTCAGACTAAACATGTTCCGCTTAGTGAGGAGCTGGCTGATCTTCTCGTGCCGCCAGAGAGTGACGACCAGAGGCAGGTGGTGCTGAATACACTTGGCAACTGCGCGGCCGTACAGGCAAACTATCACTTGGCAACTAAGCTGTTCACACAGGCTGGGGATAAGGTAAGAGCCACCTTAAGGTGTGTCCACAATCCACAGTCGACGACCGTCGATCGACTGAAATCGTCTGCCTTGACAACATAGATGGTTGACTGCGGTTCAGGACGAGCCTATTAACCAAGGCTAGAGACCATCACCCTGGTGTATGGTAGATACAAAAAGATATATTCTCTTTAATCTGCCATCACCATTCGGCGAAAGCTAAAGCCGCTACAACAACATAGATTCAACTCGTCGATTGACGGCCGTCAACTATGTATGTGTGGACACAGCTTTAGGGGAGGTACCTGCCTCAATGTTGGTTGCATCCCATCCAAAGCTTTGCTCAACAATTCCCACTACTATCATATGGCTCACTCAGGGGATTTGAAAGCCAGGGGCATTGAAGGTAAGAATGAGGAATATCAGTAGGTCAGAACTGTGTCTCATACCGAAAATGGAATTATCCTTATGGAACAAGGTACAAAGGATTGTTTCTCAGTAGTGCTTGTTATGTTTCCTCTGACTTTTCCCCTCATATAAGAATATCTACAAGAAATTTAGGCCAGCCACTCACTATCACATATCAGGTAGACCTGACAGGCAGATCTTTTCAGCCATATCTGTCATGTATACCTGATGGTGTGTGTACTCATCAGGTAGATCTGACAGGCGGACCTGATCAGGTGTAGCTGATAGTTATCTCAACTCCATATTTACATTTTGTTTTATAGTTGAGGGTGTCAAACTGAATCTGGAAACCATGATGGGAACCAAATCTGCCGCTGTGAAAGCCTTGACTGGAGGAATTGCACATTTGTTTAAATCCAACAAAGTAAGCATTATGAGTTAAATTTTTGTACTTTACCTATCTCTCCTGGTTTCTTTTCTTCATTCTTTTCTTTTGACTCTTTTATAATCGTTTCTTCCTCCTGTACTAACCCAACATACTATATCTAAAATCTACATCCACCTCCTTTGGGAAATATGTCTAAAGCTCTTTGTTACAATTTTCAAGTGTTAAATTTTGAATTGGTTTAGTTCATAAAATAAAATATGTATGTGGAAAACACATAGGTACCTATGAACTTTTTTTTTACACAAGAAATTAAATGGTAAAACATTAAAGTCACTCCTCTCACTTCCCTCTTCATTCCCCTGGCAGGTAACACAGCTGAACGGTCACGGGAAAATCACCGGCCCCAACACTGTCACCGTGATCAAATCAGACGGTTCCACTGAAGAGGTGAAAACCAAGAACATTCTGATCGCTACCGGATCAGAAGTTACGCCATTCCCGGGAATCGAAGTCGATGAGGAAACCATTGTGTCTTCTACTGGAGCTTTGTCTCTGAAGAAAGTGCCACACAACACACTGTATACAGTATTTTCATTGTAATGAAATAAATACGGCTACGAAAGACTAAACTTGTGGTTCAAATGAAGACTGAAGAGTATTTGTGAGTCCCAGTTCATAGGGGGAAAGTTTTTTTTTTTTTTTTTTTTTTTCAATGTGGATTTGTTATTGAAAAGTAGCTAGCGCGCCCGACTTGTATTGGAAGAGATTTCCACGTTTAGCAAACTTCATCCTAAACAAATAAGATCCTTTCTCGGAACTACTGACTTTTCTCCTGCCGGTTCTCCTCTCTTCGGGACATTAAGACCTCCGTTGCATTGTCAGTTTTCTCTATGAAACCTCTTTTTTTATGACTCAGGGTCGATTTCACCAATATTTTTTCAGTCCTTAGAAGGCCAATTAAGCTAACAGCCTATTAAGTTCCATTTGATTTGTATAGGCTCAACAGGGCTGATAAGCTGACAGGCGTTAAGGGCTATAAAGAAGGTTGGTGAAATCCACGATCAGTGTTCATTTAATTGATCCTCTAATTTCCTTATTTCAGGGTTCAGTGTGGGGTCGTCTAGGCGCCGAAGTGACGGCTATCGAGTTCATGAATGCCATCGGAGGTATGGGTATCGACGGCGAGGTAGCCAAACAATTCCAACGTATCCTAGGCAAACAGGGGATGCAGTTCAAACTAGGCACCAAAGTAACCGGAGCTAGCAAGTCTGGGGACAATATTACCGTCACTATTGAGAACGTCAAGGACCCTACCAAGAAGGAAGAAGTAAGTGTTTGGAAAGAGTGGATAGAATCGAGTTTTTTTTTTTTTTAATGGGTGTTACATTGCCTCTTTTTTTGTAGCCATGAAACATCTGTTACGTAGGGCTAAAGGTGGGTACTCTGTATTTTAGCATGCCCTGTTTCGTAATCCTCTGTCTAAAGAAAGACAGCCAGTCACGTTCAGTTTTGCCTGACAGGCTTAATTATGCCCGTCATAGTCCAAAGTTTTCCGTCACACTCATCCAGTTTTGTCTGAGTGAGTGACCGGCTCTAAACGTTTGATTTTAAAACTTTGGCTTTGAAAAAATGGGTTTTTCACCGCCGCTTTTATTTCGTAGCAATGAAGCAACTGCTACATTAGACGCGTGTGGTCTGTGTCGTAGCATGCCTCTCATCAGATGGGCGACTATTTTACACGTTCTCATATTCTCTTCTCTCTCCTCAGCTAAGCTGTGACGCGCTGCTAGTGTGTGTAGGTCGGCGTCCATACACTCACAATCTTGGTCTAGAGGAGATTGGTATCGAGAAGGACGAGAAGGGTCGCGTTCCAGTCAACTCGAGGTTCCAAACAGTGATTCCCAACATTTTCGCTATCGGGGATTGTATTCACGGACCCATGTTGGCACACAAGGCTGAAGACGAGGGTATTGTGTGCGTCGAGGGCATTGCTGGAGGTGAGTGCGATTGAAACTTTGAGAACCTCTTTAACTTTAACATTCACGTAACGTAGCTCTATACCGCTAAATAAACATTGGTTAAATATCCCATATTTGTCAGTTGAGGCGATAGCCGTCACAAGTGTAAAATGTCCTATTATTCGAATATGTTGTTTCAAACTACAAAATTCGCAATACATCTGTTCTTTTGGTGTGCTCGGAAGAAGAGATAAGTTCTTGAAAGAAAGTTAGGTGTGAGGGAGGAGTGTTTAAGAAGCAATATTTAACGCTCTTTATTCTGTCCCTTCTAGGTCCCGTTCACATAGACTACAACTGTGTTCCCTCTGTGATCTATGGACTGACATTTTTTTTTGTCTACAAAAAAAAAAAAAAAAAAAAAAAAAAAAAAAAAAAAAAAAAAACTTAATCGATTCAAGAATAGATAAATAACACTGATTAGATTGGACTAAACGAGTACCACCAGCCACTAGGTGTTCCTTAAGTTGAGAGAAAAAAAAAAATGGGTCTCACCTTTTCTCTCTCTCCTCCTTAGAGAGCTTTGGCTGCACAACAAAAAAAAAAAAAAAAAAAAAAAAAAACTTAATCGATTCAAGAATAGATAAATAACACTGATTAGATAGGACTAAACGAGTACCACCAGCCACTAGGTGTTCCTTAAGTTGAGAGAAAAAAAAATGGGTCTCACCTTTTCTCTCTCTCCTCCTTAGAGAGCTTTGGCTGCACAACAGATTCATTTTCTTGTTTAACTGAGCTCGGAGTTTTGCTAGTTCTTGGTACAACTTGCTGGTGTGAAGTAGTAGGCACTTGGTCGTTATACATTCCTGTGGTGACAAATAGTCAGCATTAGATATAGATATACAGTTGAAATATGGTGCTTTATTTAGGCCGTCGAGGTTAAACAGATAGTCTCATTAATTTTTAGTAGTGTAATATAGCGCCGAAAAGAGTTGAGGGAATGTTTTCTGTTTTCTCGCGATTTTATTTTATTATTTTTATTTTATTTTTTTCTCAAGGAAAGAAAGAAGCTGAATGCTGTCATTACCTTGGCTAAGGGTACCAGGTTCAGCACTGTCCAATGTGTATCCCATTGTCACCTTGTAGCTCCTCATTTTCTTCTCATTAATAGCCAAAGCTTTCAGTCTGGCTTCCTCTGCCTTTCTTTCTGCTTCCTGAGGGAGGAAAATGATCATAAATGATGCATAAGATAAAATAGAGGAATCCCTAGGTCCTAGGTTGAACAGAGAAACTTATAGTGAATTTCACCAATAGTTTTTCAGCCCTTAACAGGCCTGTTAAGCTAACAGTCTGTTAAGTTCCATTTGATTTGTATAGGCATAACAGAGCTTTTAAGTTAACTGGCCTGTTAGAGGCTATAAAATAAGTTCGGGACCTTAAGACTTCCATCAATACAGTTCCCTCTATCACACGTCATAAAAAATGGGGATTTAGCTAAATAAATAAATAATCATCTTACCTGTCGTCTAGACTCTGCAGTATCAACTAGCAGTGTTCTGGCGACCCCATTCAAACCCACTCGGAGTCAGCTTGTAGGCGGTAAGGGAACAGGATCCCGGCGTGAAACTGCATGTGATTACTACGGTCTTCTCGCCTGGGGAACCATGGGAAATGTTGGTTAAAATTCCATTATATTTTACCAATGCTATTTTCTTTTGGAATCCTAAAGGTGTGTCCACACATGGACGACCGGCCGTCGATCGATAGCGACTGAACTGTCCACACTGCCTCGACAACATAGATTTATCTCGTCGATTGACGGCCAGTAGTCAACTATGTTTGGACACAGTTTTTACTGTTTAGGTACTTTTTTGCCAGCCTAGTTAGCTCAGGGGATAGGTCGCGAATTCGATTCCCGCCCAGGGCGGATTTTATCCCACACGGATAAGGTTTGTTCTCGGAACGGCTAGCTTTCTCCTATTCTGTCTTCCTTCTCTCTTCAATTTCGGGACGATAAGACTCTAGCAATTAGAGTTCCCTCTATCAAACCTCTTGAGGGGAAAAAAATAATAATGAAAGTTTCCCCTTAAAACAACCATCGTTCCCCTTCTCACCAACTTGTTTATGTTCGCAGACCTGTTCCGAAGCCCTGAGAGAAGCCAACCTGGCCGCCTTCTTCGGCAAAGCCATCAACTTTGGTTAAACCCAAACCCGCTGCTCCTAATCTCATCTGCAATGATTCCAACCCAAGAGATAAGCTTGTTCCCTTACACCAAGTAAATGTTAAATATAAACGTGTTTTGAAGGGGTATTCTTCTCTGTTGTAATATTAGACGGTTAGACCCTTTGTTTCGGTGAAATTTGAGTGACCTATTCCACGAATGACTTTGCACTTTGGACTCCTCAATTTTTACTTTACCCGCAGAAAATAATACCAAACGGTACGTTTTTTCTGCACGTGGATTAAAAAATGGGTACTGCTCTGAGTCGTTTGTGGAATAGGGCGCAGGAGCCTGTTCCAAAAAGCAACTTCGCACTCCAAACCAAAAGGTATTTTCAACACCCCTAGCTGGAATTTATGATCTTCAAATAGTGATTATGCTAGGTAAATACCTACGTTAAGAAAGGAACGCGATTTAGATCAATTTGTATAGAAATTATTTTATTGTTAACACGTAAAATAAAGAAAATAATGGGTATATAAAAATGTAAACAATAATATCACTAAATAATAACAAGGAAAAAACAAGTTCAATTCGCGCAGTAATAAAGCTCCTAATATGGCACACCTCAGATGTGGTCACCGAATATTACTTATTTGATATGGCTTTTGGGCAATTTAGTTATTCAAATACAGAACTAGGAAATTACCTGCACGTTTATCTAGAAATCGGCACTGCCCTCTCCTATTAGATTCACTAGAATTTGCTCCATGTTATTCTGCTGTCTTTGTCTGGCCTCCAACATTCTCAGTCTGTTCTCATCAATCCTCCTGTAAACATGAAGACAGAAGACATCTTCCTGTAATTGGACAGCATTTAGCAGAAAAGAACCATCCCTTATGGATCTACCTTATGGATGGTTCTTTTCTGCAAAATGCTGTACAATTCATAGAGGAAAAGGGATAAATTTTATTCATAGCAGTAGGTACCTATGTAAAATGATTATTTTTCCATTTAATATTCCAGTAGGACAAGAAGATTTATTTTAAAATATTGTACCAAATACATAAGACCTTGTTTAGACTGCGGGTGTAAAGGAACTTTTTGGTCTCATTCTGCCAATATAAGCAGGGTACATTTTCTATTCTACAGGGTACGATACAGGCAAGAGAAGTGCAGAGTAAGTGAGAAAGAGAGAGAGAGAGCAAAAAAAGTTAGGTACCTATGATCTTTTTCTTGCTTTCTCACAGCTACAGTGGTTTGCTCTCGATTCCCATGTCCATGAGGAGGCACTTGTTCCAATTCTCCATTCCCTTCATTATTCTCATACAACACCAGTTGTTCATCCATGACATTATCACCTTCATTTTCAGGCCCACCATCACCATTGCTATTGCCATCACTTTCTTCAGGTACATCATTGCCAGAGTCATCTGTGTTATACTCGTAAATCTCATCATCAATGTACTCATCATGAACTTCATATCCTTCAATTTGGTCTAAGAGGCCATTGTCTAGGCCTGTGTTGCTGTCTGTCAGATACGAGATAAGAAAAAAAGGTAATTAAAAAATTGAAACTGAAAAGAAAATCAACAGGTTGGTAAATGAACATTTCAAGTAGTTACAGACATTATCATTGTTTTTTTTTTCTGAAATTGAAGACTTGGTAACATTGTGAAGGTCCATACAATCCAATAGTTTGCTTTTTCTGTCTAAATAACTCATCAAAAATTAAATACTTGCTTACTTTTAAGAGGTGTTTAAAACTAACTTCAATCACCTCTAATTCCTGCATGAACTCTGTGCAATCCCCTGGCAGCATCCCTGTGTGGTACTGCTCTCCCTTGTTGTAGCTCTGGAGTATTGTCATTGATTTGTACAGCATTGGCAGCCTCATTTGTCAGATCTTTCAATGTGTTGCCCATATCAACTCGGTAGCTTTTCATTTTCTTTTCATTCTTGGCAAGAGCTCTCAATCTGGCTTCTTCAGCAAGACGTTGTTCTTCCTGAGATGAAATTGGATAACTATTTATAAAACTCCAAGTACCTATTCAAATACTTACTGGGGTGATGGGAAAAAAACCTACAACTTTAAAACTAGTTTTTTATAATATATCTGAGGGTACTTAGGTAGGTATCTACTAAGACTAAGGGAATGTTAGTCTTATTCCAGAAATACTGGGATATAAAATCAATTTAAGTACTTCTCTAGATTATCCAAATTAGGTATTCCTGATTGAAAACTAACTTACTTGTTGTTGAATAGGTCTATGTTGCTCACTCCTCTGAGATTGGATATTCTGCATATGTTGTCTTGCTAGAAGTACTGCATCCTCCTCTGAAACATTGTATGCTTTACCAACAACACCAACAGCTATGGGTCTTTGCTTTCCACGTAGTCTCAAGTCAGATGGGTTGTAATGCTCCTGGAGATTGTGAACAAAATAATATTTTAATATAAGAAGGACCTTTGTTACATTTAAATTTCTTCCTTACTCTTTTTCCACTTTGATATTATGGAGCTATTTTGATTTCATTTACTGGTACTGAATTTTCTTAATGTACCATTCTTTCACCTACATTAAATTTCTCTCATACATTGCTCTTTGTAAGCAGGTGCTTGACAATAACGAGTATCATTAGTAAAACATCTATACTATTGTAAAGGTACTTTTTGTAAGAGGTTTGATAAAGGGAACTGTAACTGCTAAGGTCTTATCGTCCCGAAATCGAAGAGGGAAGGAAGACAGGATAGGAGAAAGCCAGCCGTTCCGAGAACGAACATCCGCCCGGGCGAGAATCGAACCCGCGGCCTAGCGCTTACAAGGCAGACAAATTTCATTCCATACAAGTTCGTTCTTGTCAGCCGTTCTCGGAACGGCTGACTTTCTCCTATTCTATCCTCTTGCTTCTTCTTGTTGGGGACGATAGGACCTCCGCTGTTACAGTTCCATCTAAAAACATCTTGGAAAAGAAATCGATATTGATATTTAATGATAACTTACCTCTGTTCTTCAGTTAGCTCTGCCTCTTCCTCCTCCACGTTCCCCTCTTGTTCCACATAAGTCATCAGGTTTCGTTCAGTTGCTTCCAGATTTAGTTCCTTCAATACTGACTGGACCACATTCGTTCCCTCCATCACCACAGCAGTCGAAGTTTGTGGATTATTTAGATTGCTAACTTCACCACTATTGCACGAGTCTAGTTCGTTTCCTCCCCAATATACACCATCGTTTGCTTCACAAGAAACCGATTGAGGTTCAGCTTCTCCCAAAAATTCAACATTGTGAAATTCACAGGAATATTGAGCAATATTTTGAAAAAGAGTTGTGCCCGTCGCGCCTGTTTAGTGTGGAAGACACGGATTTCAAGATTTCAGACTGAACATTTATTATAACAGACACGGATTTCAAGATTTCAGACTGAACATTTATTATAACAAATCATCTGGCCAAAACTACCAAACAGCGCCCATCTGCTCACTGTTTGCATTCGAGGGAGCATTGTACTCGTGTTTAATTTCCTCATCAGAGTCTTGAAGATAGTCCTCCAGTGTGTATCCCATGGTAACCTTGTAGCTCTTCATTTTCTTCTCGTTTTTCAGCAAGGCTTTTTGTCTCGCTTCTTCTGCTTTTTTCTCGGCTTCCTGCAAAACATTAAAAAATTAAAACGGATGCGACTGGGGCTTCACTTCCACGGATTCCTATGCTTATATTTAAATTGTGTTTTTAACGCCAACGGACGTTTGTATGTCGTAGGTATGGAAAAAAATCTAGAAATATACCTTGAAAACAATCAGGGTGATAGTAAAAAAAAAAAAATATACACATAAAAGTATGTATCACCATTAAAATACTTACGCGTCTTCTAGTTTCCTCAGTTTCAGCTAGGAGTCTCTCATACTGGGATTGTTGTCTTTGTCTAGCAGCTAACATCTTCTCTCTCATTTCTGCTTGTCGCCTACACAAGGAAAACATGCGATTTGTTCTAGACAGAAAATCTCAGGTCCATCACCACAGCAGTTGAAGTTTGTGGATTATTTAGATTGCTAACTTCACCACTATTGCACGAGTCTAGTTCGTTTCCTCCCCAATTTACACCATCGTTTGCTTCACAAGAAATCGATTGAGGTTCAGCTTCTCCCAAAAATTCAACATTGTGAAATTCACAGGAAAATTGAGCAATATTTTGAAAAAGAGTTGTGCCCGTCTACTGTAGATTCTTCTGTTGAATGGAATGAAGCCTGTTTTGATCAATAAGTTTTAACGCGAAATTTTGAAAATAAAAAAAAAAAATACCTACAATCTGCTCAAAAAGTCTGTTCAAAACTTCAAACTAGAGAAAATGATGTAGGTACCATTTTGTTATTTGTTATACTATTATCTTGGTGGAAATTGAGGAACCATTGGTAACCAGAAGTTAGAAGTGATGGTTCTGCGACCTGTAACTACATGGTTTCTCCAACTTATAATATGTAGGTAGGTGCCTACTGCACTGCCTACTTATACGAGTAGGTAACTTAGGTAGGTATAGTTTTTTTCAGCACAACTAGAGCTGCAGGACGAAGGTACAATAGCCACGGCACGATTTTTTTTCCCACGGCTGGTACCTAGGTATTTTGCTATGAAGAAACTAACATTTTTCGGGAATCGAACTCTGAAATACAATCCTCCGACTCAATTGATAGTTTTTTGCGAAATTTTTGAACCGTAATACTTACGAGTACGGTACCTACCAACTTGTTGTAATGACATTGTGATGTTCACGCTCAAAGCAGTGGATTATTGTTTTGAGACAGCAGGATTTTATTGGAAGATGCAGAGGTAGGTAAGTATAGATTCCCATTTCCTTAGGAAAATTCCAATGGAAAACCCATGTAGATAGGTATACATATAGAAACTTCTTAGGTACAGATAGGTAGGTAAGTAGGTACCAACGACCTATAGTACGGTACCTACCAACTTGTTGTAATGACATTGTGATGTTCACGCTCAAAGCAGTGGATTATTGTTTTGAGACAGCAGGATTTTATTTTGGAACATGCAGAGGTAGGTAAGTATAGATTCTCATTTCCTTGGGAAAATTCCAATGGAAAACCCATGTAGATAGGTATACCTACATAGAAACTTCTTAGGTAGGTACAGATAGGTAGGTAAGTAGGTACCAACGACCAACGACCTATCGTGTTTTTATATTCGTGAATTTAAAGGTTTGAGCTTTGCGTGTACAATATTTCAGATATAATGAAGGGAGTATTGCTGGGGAGAGGTCAAAGGCCTCTTAGACTAAAAATATACGAAAACCTTGCTGATAATGTTCTCTAATATTGTAAATCTAACATGGTCAAAGGCCATTTTGAAGTTGAGAATGGTTTCGATTTCTCTTTGTTTCATTGACCTATCGTGTTTTTATATTCGTGAATTTAAAGGTTTGAGCTTTGCGTGTACAATATTTCAGATATAATGAAGGGAGTATTGCTGGGAAGAGGTCAAAGGCCTCTTAGACTAAAAATATACGAAAACCTTGCTGATAACGTTCTCTAATAATGTAAATCTAACATGGTCAAAGGCCATTTTGAAGTTGAGAATGATTTCGATTTCGCTTTGTTTCATCCCTCCTTCCCTTTCAAATGCCCAGCATGTTAAATTGGAAGTGGGAGCTACCTACACCTACGCTACAGTACAGAATAGGTACCTACCTATCTCATCAAATTAGTCAGGCCTTAGAACAGGCAGGTAGTTAAAATACCAACCTACTTAGTCAACGAATGAGATGGAGGGAAAAGATCATCAACTAGGTCGGTACCTACCTTTATTGAGAAAAGTAACTTTGACATCTCCACTACCTTCCCCTTTTGCAGCGAAGTAGGTAATACTGACATCTCCACTAATTTTTTTCTATGTTGTGTATTGCATACGTAAATAATTTCACGGCGTTCACACAAATTGTAAACCGTTCTGGCATTGTTATCCTTGTATGTATTCTGATATTTTTGATTTCTCAAGAAGAAAAAGATGAGATAAAGGTCCCTAAGTAGCTGTTGAATGAGTTAACCTCTCACATACCTACGTCTACGAACCTCAAAAAAAAAAGTAAAAATAAGCTCAACATCTGGGTGAGACAAAATCTGGGTAGGTTGCCAAGAAAATTTCCCTTGATCTCTGACGAAAGGATACTTGATGTTCAGTATTCTGTAACATCACCCTGAATAATAAGGATATCGAGTCTGATGTCTAGGCATATAGATTTCCCAAGGGGCGCCGAAATCTACATATTAATATATATTATTTTGTCTCGGTTCTTTATTTTGAAATGGGGGGGGGGAGTGAGAAATATTAAAATGTGTCTAAAGTTTTATCTCCATGTCATTTTGTTATCATATAAAAATGGCCATAATATCATAAACATGTAACAATATTAAATGCAAATTGTTACCGTCCAAGATGGGCGTTGGTTGATTTGACGTATTGCCTACCTATATTAAACATAAATAATATAAAATGAGTTATGAGTACCTACATAACGTATTTATAAGAACAAGTCAGAGTGAAAAGTTTAATATGGCCTTTGACCTTTGCAAAATGGTCTGCCAAATGATGTTACGTAAAGGTACGCATAAACATGTAACAATATTAAATGCAAATTGTTACCGTCCAAGATGGGCGTTGGTTGATTTGACGTATTGCCTACCTATTAAACATAAATAATATAAAATGAGTTATGAGTACCTACATAACGTATTTATAAGAACAAGTCAGAGTGAAAAGTTCAATATGGCCTTTGACCTTTGCAAAATGGTCTGCCAAATGATGTTACGTAAAGGTACGTCCCCATTATGTAAATTTTGGCTTTGTGCACATTTTCGTCAGACGCCCATTTATTAATAGGTATTATTGGTAATGTGCTAAAAGTGAAAATACATACCTATCTAACAAAGTGAAAAGTTCAATATGGCCTTTGACCTTTGCAAAATGGTCTGCCAAATGATGTTACGTAAAGGTACGTCCCCAATATGTAAATTTTGGCTTTGTGCACATTTTCGTCAGACGCCCATTTATTAATAGGTAATGTGCTAAAAGTGAAAATACATACCTAGGTATCTAACATAGAAAAATAGAAATGGAAAATAAAGAAGATGAAAACTGCAATCTTTGTAATAATAGAAGATTTTATAAGTTTTATTATTCTGAAGAGAAAGAAAATAACAAATCAATAGGAAACCCTATTTATTAAGTAATAAAAGTAATATTATAATGTATTTCCTATTCCTACATAGTTATTATCTAATAGTTTTCTTATTGTAAGGGATTTATTCGTCCTTAATAAATAAAACTAGAGGTAGGTAAAAACGACGAGTAATGTCTATTAATGAACAAAAAAGATGTAACTACATATATCTAATACCTACCTAAGAGAATTAAAATTATGTAGGTATTTTAACAAAATACTGAAATAGCTCGGTAGGTATAGTCGGAAAAAACTTATTGCTCGAAAAAAGAACCAGTACGAGAAATTTACTTAAAGGTACCCACGAAACCCGAATTTTTTTTTAAAATAAATCAAGAACAACGGTGTTCATCTAAGTAGGTATATAATTTTTGGGGTATAACATATCTATTTATTTTGTTGTTTGTCCAAAAATCGTGTTTACCTCATCTTCTATCTACAAACTGTTGGGTATTGTTAGGGGGTATAACATATCTATTTATTTTGTTGTTTGTCCAAAAATCGTGTTTACCTCATCTTCTATCTACAAACTGTTGGGTATTGTTGGACTCTGTTGACGGGAATTGTACTCTCGTGGAATTGCCATTTGATTTTCGAGATGATATTCTCGGATTTTTGAGGTGATAGTTTCGGCGAAGACATGGTTGTTTGGTTTGGTGATATATCGTCTAGCGGAGGATCTGCAATCAAAAATAGAGAACACGTCTCGTTAAATAGGCCCCTGATTAAGAACATGAAGGTATACCTGATTCCATGGTGGATCAAGGAGTCAACGTTGTTGACATCACCATGGCAACCGTCACGAGTTGTTTATATTATCGATCATGAGATCATTCGGAGGGGTCGATGGTTTGGGCACCGTTCATGGAGATTAAATTTAACTGTCTACAAAACCGAATAAAAATAACAGCGGAAAATTATCTCACAGGCCGCGCCGGGTCGGGTAGCATGCCTGGCCTGTGACAGATCACTTGGACCTGTCTAGACCAGACATGCCAAACATGGTTCATTCCGTGGGGAGGGCAGTCTAACAACTTGTCCTCAGGAGTAAGGCTGCATACCGCCACACCCGGATGAAACCCAGGACTCTGTTGACGGGAATTGTACTCTCGTGGAATTGCCATTTGATTTTCGAGATGATATTCTCGGATTTTTGAGGTGATAGTTTCGGAGAAGACATGGTTGTTTGGTTTGGTGATATATCGTCTAGTGGAGGATCTGCAATCAAAAATAGAGAACACGTCTCGTTAAATAGGCCCCTGATTAAGAACATGAAGGTATACCTGATTCCATGGTGGATCAAGGAATCAACGTTGTTGACATCACCATGGCAACCGTCACGAGTTGTTTATATTATCGATTATGAGATCATTTCGATTACATGATCAAGATCAATTTATATGGTTCACGGTTACTCTAGCATAAGATCTAGGTACCATCGAGGTTGTTTCTTGTCCTTTGTTGGTGACACGAGAGACCTAGATATACAAAACGCGAAGATAAAGATGTAGACCTAGTCCTAGAAATATCTGGAGTACCTTTACGTTATTTGATGCTCAACCGGAGAATCAGCGGGTCTCAAAATGTGTGATACGTATTGCAAGATTCTTACATTATCTATGTATAATGGCCTAATGTTTAGATTCACAGTCTAATCGCTAAGCTTATAAGAAGATTTTAACTCGAATACCTAGGTATAGAATTATAGATAGCAAATTGAAACATTTGAAGCCACATGAGCTGACAAATAGGGGGTCAGACCTGCGCGCTGCGGCATAACATACTACGAACACTCTCAACGCAGAGCAAACTGAAACTATAGTTAGTATAGCTACCCTGAACTGTCTTGAGTTACTCTTAATTTAAAATGTGTCATACGTATTGCAAGATTCTTACATTATCTATGTATAATGGCCTAATGTTTAGATTCACAGTCTAATCGCTAAGCTTATAAGAAGATTTTAACTCTAATACCTAGGTATAGAATTATAGATAGCAAATTGAAACATTTGAAGCCACATGAGCTGACAAATAGGGGGTCAGACCTGCGCGCTGCGGCATAACATACTACGAACACTCTCAACGCAAAGCAAACTGAAATTATAGTTAGTATAGCTACCCTGAACTGTCTTGAGTTACTCTTAATTCGTAGCTCTGTCACTTCCTTCAAATTTGTCACTTTCCCCAAAGTCTATACCTCTGTAACGTTGTAGGTACAGGATATGTTGAACACCTATATTCTTTTGCATACGCGTATTGCTTCATATGGGTAATGTGAATAATATTTATGTAGAATTTAAGATGTTCTGACTTCTGACATCATAATCATTCTGTCCTATTTTGCATGTCCCCGTGCCAAGTTCTAATTTTGCTTTGTTTGTGGAAAAAATTGCAAAATAGATTTGATTTCTATATAATATCTAACTAGGTAGGTGTGAGTAAGAACAATGGATTGAAAATGAAAATCCGATTGCAGAAATTGGAAAAGGCACTGGACCTCTTGTATCTTTGATGTTCCTACTGTAAGCTAGTTTATTTACAATAGACAATCAATGGTTTATCATTCCATGAACATCTCGTAATTTTAATCCGAAATAAATCATGACATCATTCATCCTGGCGGGTTAGTGTTGTACTTAGACAGATAATTAAGCTGACGCTAAACAAACAAAACATGGAAGGTCATTTGAATCGGTGTCACTGTGATAGCTAGAGACCTCTATATTATCCGGTGATGTTGGCCTGACGCTAAACAAACAAAACATGGAAGGTCATTTGAATCGGTGTCACTGTGATAGCTAGAGACCTCTATATTATCCGGTGATGTTGGTGTGTTCTCGGTTTTAAGATTTAGGTCAAATCATGTGGGATGATCACAAACGAAGACCATTTTAAGAAGTATAAAAACAAATACACATTATACAGGGTTCCCTATATTAATACACAGTAGGTATTATTTTATTATGAAGTACTCGTAATTAAGTACCTACCTAAAATAAAACAATTCAGCGAGTCTCAAAATTTTCAACTTCTCAAGAACTTCGCGAGAGTGTTCCATTTTGACTCGAACTTTGGGAAACGCTGTACTTATATAGTATTTATTAATTAATAAAAAAAATACAATAAAATCAACAGAAAAGACTTGATCTCACAAGAGAAATTGATCAACATATTGCTGCGAAGACTCAATCAATAAAAATTGCCCTTTATTGATTTAGGAGGTAGGTGTACATAATGTCCGTCGTATTTATACCTAATCTTCCAGACTTTGAAAAATAATAAATTACATGTCTTCCGACTTTCCAAAGAGTCCATCAGGTTTCTCACTGTGTCTCTAAAGGCAGGCGAATTAGAAAATAGATTTACAGCATTATCCGATAACAACAGAACTACAACGGATGACAAAACTATATCTAATTGTTGTACCCGGCATTATTGTAGTACCGGTCTACATAGAAAATTCGTCACCATTGGCGGTATGGCGGTCTTTATCATTAAAATACAATACATCCGCTGAAGTACTTTGGATCATAGTGATGATGATAATAACAACAAGACACCTAGGTACTATTTATCAATGATGTCATTGTTCCGAAATCAGTCTCGTGGTTGTGGGAGAATTCGCTAGAAATGAGCCTCATTATTAAGCCAATGGGATAGACAGATACATAGCTAGGGCACAAGAGAGAAAATTCAATATTTGATTCCTGGATGTGCCAAAGTCACCACAATTTTCAAATAAACGAGAAGGGAGGGAAAGACAGACTGACTAAAAAGGAGGGAATTAAGAGAGAGGAATACATTAATAGTTTAAGTGGATAAGCCAAAACGGGGGAGATAAAGAATCGGAGGTTCTTTTTTGAAGGGGAAGATGGCCACATTTTTCAAAACTCTGGATTCTGAAAGGATAATTTATTCAACTTCTCAGCAGTTTGCACTTTGCACACCACTCTAATTCGTTTTACATATTCTAATATTGGGAGATATCTGCTTTCTTTTCGCCCGTCATTTCCGAGACTGATGATTAGAGAATCGTAAAAACTGCCATTGTATGTAATGTACAACAGAAAAGACTTGATCTCACAAGAGAAATTGATCAACATATTGCTGCGAAGACTCAATCAATAAAAATTGCCCTTTATTGATTTAGGTAATTGACACACATCTCGTCATATAATCAATTAACTTTTAACGAGCTTGCCTAGAACATTTTATGACCAAGAAAATAAAAAGAGTTAAGTAATAAAGTGTTATTAGGAAATGTATGAATAGAGGACTTAATTAAATAAATAATAACTAAATTAAAATGAGGTCCTTATACATAGACCGAACTGAAACCAGCCAAACTGACTGAACTTGGTGCAAAAATAAATCAATTGATAAATAACTTAATTTGTAAACCTAAGAATGATTAAATAATAAATATACTTGGATTTTTACAGTTAACCTCATGGTGGTGACCCTTATTTTTGTTTTTTACCTACAGGAACTAAAATGGAAGAGAATGAAAATTGTAAAAACCAAAAAATTCTGGATCATACTGGATTAGGTATCTATATGTATAATTAAAAACATGAATTAGGGCAAAACTACAAAATAGAACTGCTCTAACAAGGATTATGCTTATGAAATGGAAAACGGATATTTCTAATTGAGGACCGCGGTAGCCATCCGCCCTGCCAATTCAAAAATAGTCCATTTTAAATAGATGGAATAAGAAAATCTTCAAAACATATAATGTAAAGAAAACAATGAAACCTAAGCTAAGGTCATAAGTCCTACACTACCCAAAGAGATAAAACATTAATTAATATTAATTTATATAAGTAGAAAAGTAGATGGATAATAATAAGTAATTTGAAAACAATAAATTACCGCACGTGGGAAAATTCTATTTAACATAAAAAAAGAGAAAAAAAGTAATTTCATTTTTAATTAGGTCTATTTCATAATCAAACAAGAGCTGATGATTGGAAGATTGAGTGGATTTGACAAAACTTACCGAGTTTTTCATTTGTGGAGGAAACCCACATTTAGAAATCCTAGATTTGACGCCTACCCCCCCAAATTTAGCTATCTAAAATTTCCTTCGGAAGCGTGAATGTTTTGCATTTTAACTCTCGATGTAGGTACTTCAACAAATGGAATCTTGAATATTAAATCCATTAATCGGGGATTTTTTTTTTATAAGAGAATCAGCGGATAAATGTGTTAAATATGTATATTTATTTAATAAAGTAAAAAATAATAAAAATATACGAATCACAGCATAAATTATAGTCCTATTCTACCTTTCTAAAAATAAAGTTACCTATTTATTATTTGCGCAAAAAAAAGGTACCAACCTACATACAGAGAGCAGAGAGTTTTCGTTGGGAATCTCTTGGAATGTAAAAAAAAGCTCTCTCTCGCACATCCCAAAAATCACTGATAAAAAAGCAGCCTTGAAAGAAAAAAGGAAAGAACTAAAGAATTCAAGTAAATAACTGAAAATGAGTGCAGAAAAAAAAGTAAATTTATCTGTGTCATCATCCACAAGTTAAATAATAAAGGCAATGTGACCTCCAAAATGAGCTGTTATGTGTCCCTAGTGGGAAATTATTCCAACGATAAGTTCGTAACTTTGTTTGCCTTAAAAAACAGAGTAAATCTTGTCAACAAAAAATATAGGTATGAGAGAAAAAGAAAGAACAAAAATAAGGAAGGGAGTTAAGGGAAGGAGAAGATGGCAGCCGGAAAGTGGGGTCAAATGAAAGACGTAGTGACTTAAGGGGGGAGGGGTCGCTGTTAGCCTAATGGAACTTTGGTCCTGAGCGGACAGTCTTATAAAGCACTTCTTTGTCCATAGCAGAGGTCTTTGACTGAGTTCACCTGGGGTATTCTCAGTTAGTACAATCTGAAATAATCAATTGTTCACCCGTCCAGAGTCGAATGATCGATGTCGCTTATTTTCAGTGATCCACCAAATGTGTATAAAGAATCAATAATGCCTGTAATATATGAAAGTCTAATCCGTGCAGGTGAGGTAAGCGATATTAGTTTATTATTGCCCAAGGCTTAAAATAGAGAAGAGCATAGAACATCGACCAGGTAGAGAGAAATGACGATAGAGGGAAACGACAACTTTAAACCGTATAGCACTGTAGTAAAAAAGCTCACTGTGATCAAAAAGCTCTCCACTCTGTTTCGAGCGAAAGGCATATCCTCTTCCACCTAACCCTTAGAGCTCTTTTGTAAATTTTGAAGTTTTTCATGGAACTCTGGCTGGCCAGACTATATAGAATCCTAGAAGTTCACTGAAATTGTCGCCTGAACAATGTCCATATCCAACATTGTTACAGTTGTTATACTGCGGGAACGGGAGATACGGGTCCCTTGGGTAAAATGTACACCAGTGAGAACTGTTACTAATACCTACTTGTATTATGGACATGGACTAGAATATACAGTGTGTGATCGAAAAGTCTGCCCCATTACCCGCTTCTACAGTGCCAATAGGTATTTGAACGGATTTTGAGGCATTGGACTTTTTTTCGCACTGTATGCACAATTGTCGCCTGAACAATGTCCATATCCAACATTGTTACAGTTGTTATACTGCGGGAACGGGAGATACGGGTCCCTTGGGTAAAATGTGCACCAGTGAGAACTGTTACTAATACCTACTTGTATAATATGGACATGGACTATAGAATATACAGTGTGTGATCGAAAAGTCTGCCCCATTACCCGCTTCTACAGTGCCAATATTTGAACGGATTTTGAGGCATTGGACTTTTTTTCGCACTGTATGCATAATTATGTGGCACTTTCTAGTCGACTTGAACAGAGGAACATAAAATAGACATCTTATTACCTCAGTATACCCAAAGTACCCACTATTGAATTTTATGTTTGGTCATGTTGTGAATACTTGTATTAGGCATGTAACGCCATAAAAATGTTTCTCCACAGATATATCTATAGGCATGTACCCACAGGAGCAGGAGCATTTTCAAGGTATGTACCTCATAAGGGCAATCTTAACTGTTGATTCCATTCTCAACCCTTTGATGTGGAAATTCAGTTTCATAGCCTGAATAGCTTTCATGTAATGTTTACAAAGTACCTACTTAGTCATTATGATTTCACTGATAAGGAATGCATGTAATCAACAGGTGAGTGGGAAAGGACTATTGATAAGGAATGCATGTAATCAACAAGTGAGTAAGAAAGGACCAGAAGAACTGGTAGGTAGGTTTTGGTTTTCACTTCTTTGTAGAGCATCTTAACAATATAATAAATTTAATATAACTCACCATTTTATGCTGTGATTGCTTGGTATTTACTAGATGGTAGATGAATAGGTTCTAGGATACCTACTTAATGATGGTCAAATAGATTGTTAGCTATGCGTTTATTGCGTTTTGCACTTTGCACTCTGTCTACTCAACTGATACTCTTAGCAGTTTCTTCTAGGAATCTCTTCTTCTCAAATAAGATTATATACCTAAAGTTAATGGCACTATAAACCCTGTAAAAAATGTATCTTTACAAAGTCCTTCAACAGATTCCCATTGCAGAAAGCCCAAAAATTTCAACGAAAAAAAATGGGATGATGAAAAAAAGAAAAACAAAAGCTGAAATAGGTACTTGACTACTTGAACTGAAAGCTGATAAGATAAGAATTTTGAGATCCCCTGCTTTTGC